>NC_039361.1:163405553-163466766 GCF_003573695.1 Papaver somniferum
TATCCAAAAATATCAATTAAACTAATCACAAGAGAACTCATGATTGATTTAATCGGAATACACAACCAAATTAAACACAAAAGTGATCAATTTAATTGGTAATGCTCGACATAAGAGAACTTACTGAGCAATGACTAATTTAACCATAAAATAATGATCCACTCAATCGTTTATGCTCAACATAAGAGAACCTTATGGAGCCGCACAGTATATAAAATATGGATCAGGGAAAGACTAATACTGCGGAATATACAAAGATTCATTCTATCTTCATCACATTTGCATAACGACATATAATAGACATAATATTTGTAAACAAAATATTTTAACATATCTTCCATCAAAGAATTGACATAATAGGCGTAACTTTTGTTTGTCAAAAGTTCATCGATCTTTTATCAATACTCGCATATCGACATATGAAAGAGATAACTTTTGACATCTTATGGGACAATAATAGTTCACGGATGCAAGCACACATATCTTACAACATATTGCAATATATAAAGTTATAAAGATTAATACTGCAAACATCATCTTCCAAATCACTTTAGAATTTAAATAAATAAATCTAAAAACATTGCAAGATGAAAACCTGGGACATAGCTATGTGTACTCACAATAATGGATATTCCAACCCTAGTTATCCTTTTTAAACAAAAAATAAAATAAAAATTATTTTAAGAAGTTACACTAGACATTAAGATCTTTGAAAAATTCAGTATCGTCCCCTAACTCCTTGTCGTCAACAGCCATTGGAACATATGGTTCATGGAGGAAGGAGTCAATACCAACAAACCATCTTGGCTGATGATGTCGAACCAGGGCTTTCTAAATTTATTACGATCTTAAAACACAAGCCTTTATTTGTTGAATCTCCTTTCTTGCCATCTTCAACTCGTCAAGAACATCAGAAAACTTTTGAGAATTAGAAGGAACTGTTATTGGCTTCCTCATATTCCTTCTTTTTCTTTTCGAAGTTAGACACAAAGGAGATTTCTCTTTTTCCTTGGTGATTGATAGCTTAAGAATCATATTTATATATTTTCCATCAGAAGACATGATGCTTGGATTACACTTATTCAACCGGTTTTGTGAGAGGAATTCACAATCTCAACAAGCAGTCTTAAAATAATGTAGATGAGGCAAAACGATTTGCTGGTTTTTACGGAATTGAGGAGACGACCGTGCGGAGGAGACTCCTTGAACCGAGCAAAATGTTCAACCTCACACAGATGCACTGCAAGAAGGGAGTGCTTTGAATTCGAGAGATCAATCTGTAGTACTCCGGCCTGAACCAAGACAATGGCCGTTCCAGAATAAATTCGGTCACAAGAGAGGATGGGTCGATCTGTAGGAGGGAAGATGAGAAATATGTGAGATCAATGGTGATCAAAAATTGTAGGTGTTTCGTGTAGAAATAAGATAAGCTCTGATTGATTGAATTTGTTTTGTTGAGAGTAATTGCTCAGATGTTGAGTTGTTAATCTCGTGTTGTCTGTTTGACGTAATATTGTCTTGTGTTCATTCATGATTCAACGACTTATTTATATTGCTAGAATTGTAAAAACCGTGATCCTGTGAAGTGTGGCAGTTGATGGAATCAAAGAGTGGAGAAAAGAAAAATCGTGTTAAAACCAGTTTCTCAACGTGCGAAGACTTGGTCGATTTTTCATCCACTACTTTGTTAACTCTTTCAAATAATTGCATCACATTTTCATCGTGTGTATGAACACACGTGCCGTGGACCTCCAGACCAAAACCCTAGTTAATATCCCTCATGTGACACGATTGATTTCTCGTGATTGTGGAGTCTGCAAGGCATACGTGTATTTAATTAGTCAGTTGATGACTTCGTGACTTCATGGGACGATGAGTCATTGTATTGTTAAGTCGAACATGATTCTAAAAATGTTCTGAGACTCATGAATTGAATATGCCTGTTGAGACATAGGTATAATGCATGAATGAACGTTGATAATTAACGTGAACAAATATTGCTCATTCGATGAATCGTTAAATATTGATAGTTGAACCAATATTCCTTTATTTAAGCAAATATTTCTCCTCTGAGCAAATCTTGCTCGTTTGATGAATTACTGGTAGCATGACCAAATAAAATATTAATTTAAAATACTGGTAATTGAACCGAGCATAATTAATAAAATGTTGATCATGAGATCGTCGTAAAACTATTAGCGTTCGAATATGGAATTATGAACCTTGAACTCAGAAACCCTAAATCGATCAATTGATGACCAATTGATGGTTTATTGAAAATTAATCATGGAGTGAATGAGGGACCGGATACATGGGATCATGGGTCGACCATGTAGCGCCCATATGATCGAGTGAGCAAATACCAAGGTCTCTTGAAGAGTTGGTGAAAGGATGATCAAATGCTGGTTTAATCATTTATTGAAATAATGCTCGTCTGAGCCTTAGGTGATAAAACCTAATTAATTATGAAGTGGTGAGAGACCGACCAAGGGGTCATGAAACCGGCTTTGTATGGTCACGGGATCGAATGACGATCATCTTATGAAGTTCCAAAATTATTCGGAAGAGTTTTGGACCCAATACGTGCAATTGCGCAAATTAGGTCAATTTGTTAGAATACGTGGGACCGGCCCCTTACAAGCCAAATAGGAAACCTTGGTCGGTCAAGGTAACATGCTCGCGTCGCCAAAGTGTCCGTGTCTCAGTTATGAGAATTTTGATATTTTCTGACGTGCGCCTGAGCAACCATTTGAGAGAATATGAAGAAATCAGGGAATTTTTCTTAAACTGAGGAAAACTTCATGAGATGAAGGAAAATAATAAAAATGAAGGAATCATGAAGTGTGAGACCGGCTATGGACAAGGCACGGCCGACTAATGGCCCGGTCCCATGGCACTTTTCTTAATTTTATAACTATTTTTATGATTTTATGGAAATATCATGAAATCAAGGAGTTTGTTGAAACCAAGGAGTTTTTGTTGAAATCAAGGATTTTTCTTGAAGTTAAGGAGTGTCCATGAGATGAAGGAAATAAATAATAATAAAATAAGGGCGTGTGAGACCTGCTTGGGCATGGTCGGCCGTTGATAAACGCATTTATGTGTCTAATATCTCTCAATTGTATGTATTGTTAGTGCTCGATTTGGTTTTTATTTTGTTATTTTATGTCTTTGTAGTTATTTTTAAAGAAATAAGCTCTTGCGGCAAAATTGGTGGTGTTTTAAACCTCAGGATAAAGTACTAAAAGCACCCCAGAAATGCACCGGAGGAACCCAGAAAAAGTGTTGGAAACACCCCAAAAAATTTACTAAAGGCACCCCAAGGGATATGTGTTATTCGGACTCCAACAACGGATAAGGGGCAACCACTGGATAAGGGGTGACATTCTTCACAAATTCAAATTTCATTTCGGCGGGAAAAGAAACTCACTTCTCTGGCAGAATTTCAATCGAATATTTGGAGGAGTTTTTGTGTGATTCAATCGCTGAAACTTGGTGGGAAGTTGTGATTTAACCTAGGGAAGACATTTTGGGTGGTGGTTTCGAACAGTTTTGGCTGGAACACTCGTTTCAATTCACGAGCTCAAAACAGAGCAACATGAACTGTAACACAAGTTCGATTATGTTTTTTCCGTGCATGGAGTGATATGGAGGCATTCGACAACTTATGAGGCGTGGGGAAGATGAATTGGAGCGTGCAGGACCAAAGTTAACGTGTGATAGAGTTAAAAATGGAAATTATTGTTATTTTTGGGCAGCGAGAAGTGACGGGATTAATGGGAGAATATACGGTTTTATGGTCGAATATTTGGGCTCTAAAACAATATAAATACGAGTCTAAGGAGTTGAGAAGGGTGTTGAGTGTTTGGGAGAGCTAACAGAGCCAAGGGAATGAAGAAAAATCAAGTTGCAGGAAAAGCTTCCTGCTGCTGCAACTCAAGAACGTGAAGAACATAAGACGCGCAGTGGAAAGTCGTTGAAAACTGTCGTAGTTTATCGACAGTTTGCAACACCTTTCCAGCGACTTCGCAACAGCGTTTGCCACACTTTCTGTTTATCGTTCTGTAACAGTGATTCTGTAACGTTTATAAGCGTTCAGTTTTCCGATTTTACACCATTTCTTTCCATTTTCTCTTCATTGTAAACACCATTTGAACTTAAAAAAATATTTTGAGAGGTATTTCAACATGATGAGCTAAACCCAAACACTGGGAAACAGAGGGAGTCGATTTTCGTCATGGTGGTAAATTTAATTTATTCTTTTTTATGACTTTTGCATTAATTTAAAATTGAAAAATGATTTTGATTAATTAGTTATCATTTTATTTGATGCGGCATGCTTGCTTAAATGTTTGATGTCCCATGCTTACGATTTATAATTAATATTCTGAGAATCTATTTTGGCAAAATAAGAGTCCATATATTTATGTTTTTTGAACGATAATTGTTAAGGATAAATAAAATGTAAACATGCATGAGAACTGGCCAAGTCCTTAGTCCCAGTAACTCTCTACCAATTTGTCAATATTTGTGCATATAATTTTATTTAAATCTAAAATTCCATTACCTTCACAAGTCTGATACGAATCCCTTTTTACCACTATCACTACAACCCCCCATTAAAAAAACTAATCATTTTGGCGCCGCCGACGCGGATTTGTGCTTAGGTAGAATTTTTAGGTTTGTATTTGTTCTTTTTTACGCGTTTTGGTATTTTTGTTTGCTTTCAGATCTGGAGCTAAGCTAAAGAAAAAGAGAAAGTGCTGAAAAGAAAGGCAAAGCCAAAAAAGAAAAGAAAAGAGAAATCCAAAAGGAGTGAAGAAGAAGTTTTTGTAAATAATTTTATTTATTTTTAAATTGTAATTAAGGTTTTTACTTTTGTAATCTTTTATTTTTGGACATTTTTTTTTTGACATTGAACATTGGACTTTATTTTTGTAAACCCTACGGAAGGGTTATAAATTTTTATTTTTTTAAAATTAAATACAAACTGTTTGCAGGGAAGGACGACGATTACGATATCGTCTCGGCCCCTCGGGTTCGCACAGTGACATCGGAGTTAGTGGCCCGAGTCGACTACAACGGTTCATCGCCCGTCTGGTGCGGGAGGTAAGTCCATCGAATCACCCGTGAATCTCCTGCAAGCGGGTTTACTGTCTGCCTTAAGGTGATTATTGATTGAGGACTGAATCGGATGTTTTAAATTCCTAGTAAAGGGCAAGGCCTGGCCAATACAAGATAAGGGTTCGGATTTCATCACCGTTCTCTTCTTGCCCGCCTTAGGAAAACGAAACCGAACGCGAACCTAAGCTTTAAAATTTGGAATAGAACGAGACCGATAGGGTAACGAGCTTAATAGGAAACTCGTTTGAAAAATATTGGTTGCTCTTTAAACACACTTCAAAATTCATGATGGTTTCTGTGAGTTGAATGCATGACTGCGCCGCCTTCTAATGCGGTGAGGCCTTGGGTATCAAAGATCTACTAAGCTTCCCTCGTCTCTATTCAACTTACTTTGACTCGGATTGATCCCAGAGGGGTTTGCTCAAATTGTAACGAATTCCCTTTCGAAGGAATAGAAGCTGGTCTAGAAAACAATCTAAGTGGAGCCATCATGCTTTTTGTTTGCTAGATTCTATAGGTTTGATTTGGTCGAGTCATCCTTGTTTGTGATTGTGTAGAATTCCCTTAAAATTAAGAATGTCGAACTGGTATGATAGAAGCCAATACAATGAGTATCGACCTGAATTTGATTATGGACATCATCAGTTTTATGACCATGGTGGGAATAGTAGTTGGGAACGCCAACCTTTTCAAGGTTATGGTTCATATCATGGTGAGCCCAATTACTATACACACACGAATTGGTCTTACGAGCAAGAAAATCAAGAACATTGTAGTACTAGTTACTCATTTTTGGAAAATTAGTTAAAAATAAGTCATGATTATGATATTTCTGAACCTGTTCCATCTCTAGAGGAGACCCAACAACGGATTGAAAGGATGTATAAACGTTTAGTTGCAAAGAATAGTTCAAAAGAAGAGTGTACACGGTATTCTTAGATGATAAACAAGACTTGTGAACGTATAAGTGTTACGCTCAGTGAAATTCAGGCACGTCTAGAGGCAGAAAATGAACAATTAGCTAATGCTGCTCGAAATAATCTAAATTTCCAAAATAGTGTTTCTAATTTTACCCTTGATATCAATAGTGAACATTTGCCTAATTTAGAGGACGAGGTTAGAATAAAAGACACTACTTATTTAGATAAGGTTCAATCATCTTCGTACTATTATGATGAGGATAGTAGTAATAAAGAATCTGAAATGTGTCGGCATAGTGATCAGGAATCTATTAATCCAATTGAGCTTTATAATAATTATATTATTTCTAGTTCAAATCCAAATAATTTTTATGATTATTCACCTATTCAAAAGGACGAGGATTTAATTAGGGATACCACCGTTTTAGACGATGTAGTTTTTCCTTTTGATTACGAAGCTGATAGTGGTTTAGAGGAACGGGTTTATTCCGAAAATGCTGTTTTAGAGTCTAGCGACTTAGAAACAATAGTCTTAGACGAAGAAGATATACCCGTAAAGATGAGTAAAGATGCACTACCTGATAATAACTTAGAAGAATCTATTGAATATTTTAAGGACTCTGAAGATACGGAAATTCAAGAAATAATTAGAGGTCTATCTAGAGACACTGAAAACTCTAAGTTTGGGGGTGATTATCACCTTCCTAGTGCCTTACCTTTAACTCTCAGAAATTCCCTTCATTTAGGACTTGATATCTCTGCCTCGACCATTTTACAAGATTACCTTCATACTCGTTTTCCCGAACCTAATGATGTCCAGGAAGAAGTTCAGTCGTTAGAAACCCATCCTCTGGTTGATGTGGTTTGCTCAGGCTATGATACCCAGATTGACTTTGTTTTCCCACCAAATAATTTTCTTCCAAATATGGGAACGTTTGTATTTCAAATGTGTCGAATATTAAGTTGTGAGACTAAACCTAAATGCTTTAGGAAATTAGAATCCACACAATTTCTTAAGAATGACCACCACTCTCACCGTGGTCAACACTGTAAGTCAAACCTGATTGACTTAGAGGATCCTCAATTATTTAGGTTATTATTTTGTGATTCTAAGTTCTTATTTGAGTTTTTACAGACTCTAGGACCTAATGATTCGGATCCCACCTATGAAGAAACGCAACCAATGAAAATATTTTATTTAGACCCTTTCATAGAACCTGAGCCTGAACACAATTAGATATAAATATCTTAATCAGGAAACTAGATAAGGGCATGTTATTCACTTTCTTGGGTTATTGAAATTTCCTTTGGTCATCTCTATTTGGTTTTGAAGACCCGCAGTTATTTCGACTGTTACTTTATGGTTCGAGTTGACTACTCCTTTCCTAAGTCTGGCTGAAGACTTTAAACTTAGCACTTCTTGGGAGGTAACCAAATCTCATGCAACACGGTAATATCTTTCCTCGACTCTCTTGCTTCAAGCGGTAACGGTTTCTCCTTGTTCATGCTTTTAGTTTCATCTTTAGAACATTGAGGACAATGTTAGATTTAAGTTTGGGGGTATGGGAGAAACTTTTTAGTTGCAATTATTAAATTCCAGATCCTAGAAATTCATGCCTATTAAGGTTTTCACTAACCAATCTAAGTGGATGGGAACATCTTGGTTATAAGAGTTGATGAACCAATCTGATTAGATGGAAACATCTAAAGAGTCTATTCATAAAAGCACAAAGCTCAGGTGTTAGAATTAAAAAAAACATGGTAGTTTCGCCATATCTCGTGATGGAAACATCTAAAGAATCCTGATCACTTTTTTTTTCTCTTTTGTTGTTACCAGTGCTAGGGTGAAATAGAGTGATTGGGATAATAAAAAAAAAAATTGAGACCAGACCATCAGACCAATCGGAATAAATTCAATACAATCAACCACTGGAATCCTTGTATATGCCAGTTGTGTTGACCTAGAGTTAGGATTATCGACTACTGGTTCCCTTGTATATGCCAGTTGTGTTGATATTAGTCAGACCGGTATCTCAGTCCATTAGGATAGGTTCACCTTAGTCAACATCTACATTTTTTCTCTTTATCCATCTTCTTAATCTTTCCATGTGATTGGTTGACTCCGGTTATGATGTACAGAAACTATCTGAGTAGAGCTCTGTGACTTCTATATGAATTTTAGTATGCTTGAGTGCAAACTCGTATACATCAATTGGAATTTCGCATCAGGGTACTTCCTCCCGTAATCAATAAATATGCCAACCAGGGAGGTTCTTTAGTGCCTTCCAAAGTTCTGCGTAGATAGCTAGGGTCTGGAGTAAAGGTTTTGTGGGTACACCTCTGGTAAACCCTCCCGAGATTAACTCGGCCACTAGGGACACCTAGTGAGTTAGGATTTTATTTTCCATATTAGTTTTGCTCGAGGACTAGCAAATAATAAGTTTGGGGGTATTGATAGACGCATTTATGTGTCTAATATGTCTCAATTTTATGTATTGTTAGTGCTCGATTTGGTTTTTATTTTGTTATTTTATGTCTTTGTAGGTATTTTTAAAGAAATAAGCTCTTGCGGCGAAATTGGCTCGAAAAGTGGTGTTTTAAACCCCAGGATAAAGTACTAAAAGCACCCCAGAAATACACCGGAGGAACCCAGAAAAAGTGTTGGAAACACCCCAAAAAAATTACTAAAGGCACCCCAAGGGATATGTGTTATTCGGACTCCAGCAACGGATAAGGGGCAACTAATGGATAAGGGGTGACATTCTTCAGAAATTCAAATTTCATTTCGGCGGGAAAAGAAACTCACTTCTCTGGCATAATTTCAATCGAATGTTTGGAGGAGTTTTTGTGTGATTCAATCGCTGAAACTTGGTGAGAAGTTGTGATTTAACCTAGGGAAGACATTTTGGGTGGTGGTTTCGAACAGTTTTGGCTGGAACACTCGTTTCAATTCACGAGCTCAAAACAGAGCAACATGAACTGTAACACAAGTTCGATTATGTTTTTTTCGTGCATGGAGTGATATGGAGGCATTCGACAACTTATGAGGCGTGGGGAAGATGAATTGGAGCGTGCAGGACCAAAGTTAACGTGTGATAGAGTTAAAAATGGAAATTATTGTTATTTTTGGGCAGCGAGAAGTGACGGGATTAATGGGAGAATATACGGTTTTATGGTCGAATATTTGGGCTCTAAAACAATATAAATACGAGTCTAAGGAGTTGAGAAGGGTGTTGAGTGTTTGGGAGAGCTAACAGAGCCAAGGGAATGAAGAAAAATCAAGTTGCAGGAAAAGCTTCCTGCTGCTGCAACTCAAGAACGTGAAGAACATAAGACGCGCAGTGGAAAGTCGTTGAAAACTGTCGTAGTTTATCGACAGTTTGCAACACCTTTCCAGCGACTTCGCAACAGCGTTTGCCACACTTTCTGTTTATCGTTCTGTAACAGTGATTCTGTAACGTTTATAAGCGTTCAGTTTTCCGATTTTACACCATTTCTTTCCATTTTCTCTTCATTGTAAACACCATTTGAACTTAAAAAAATATTTTGAGAGGTATTTCAACATGATGAGCTAAACCCAAACACTGGGAAACAGAGGGAGTCGATTTTCGTCATGGTGGTAAATTTAATTTATTCTTTTTTATGACTTTTGCATTAATTTAAAATTGAAAAATGATTTTGATTAATTAGTTATCATTTTATTTGATGCGGCATGCTTGCTTAAATGTTTGATGTCCCATGCTTACGATTTATAATTAATATTCTGAGAATCTATTTTGGCAAAATAAGAGTCCATATATTTATGTTTTTTGAACGATAATTGTTAAGGATAAATAAAATGTAAACATGCATGAGAACTGGCCAAGTCCTTAGTCCCAGTAACTCTCTACCAATTTGTCAATATTTGTGCATATAATTTTATTTAAATCTAAAATTCCATTACCTTCACAAGTCTGATACGAATCCCTTTTTACCACTATCACTACAACCCCCCATTAAAAAAACTAATCATTTTGGCGCCGCCGACGCGGATTTGTGCTTAGGTAGAATTTTTAGGTTTGTATTTGTTCTTTTTTACGCGTTTTGGTATTTTTGTTTGCTTTCAGATCTGGAGCTAAGCTAAAGAAAAAGAGAAAGTGCTGAAAAGAAAGGCAAAGCCAAAAAAGAAAAGAAAAGAGAAATCCAAAAGGAGTGAAGAAGAAGTTTTTGTAAATAATTTTATTTATTTTTAAATTGTAATTAAGGTTTTTACTTTTGTAATCTTTTATTTTTGGACATTTTTTTTTTGACATTGAACATTGGACTTTATTTTTGTAAACCCTACGGAAGGGTTATAAATTTTTATTTTTTTAAAATTAAATACAAACTGTTTGCAGGGAAGGACGACGATTACGATATCGTCTCGGCCCCTCGGGTTCGCACAGTGACATCGGAGTTAGTGGCCCGAGTCGACTACAACGGTTCATCGCCCGTCTGGTGCGGGAGGTAAGTCCATCGAATCACCCGTGAATCTCCTGCAAGCGGGTTTACTGTCTGCCTTAAGGTGATTATTGATTGAGGACTGAATCGGATGTTTTAAATTCCTAGTAAAGGGCAAGGCCTGGCCAATACAAGATAAGGGTTCGGATTTCATCACCGTTCTCTTCTTGCCCGCCTTAGGAAAACGAAACCGAACGCGAACCTAAGCTTTAAAATTTGGAATAGAACGAGACCGATAGGGTAACGAGCTTAATAGGAAACTCGTTTGAAAAATATTGGTTGCTCTTTAAACACACTTCAAAATTCATGATGGTTTCTGTGAGTTGAATGCATGACTGCGCCGCCTTCTAATGCGGTGAGGCCTTGGGTATCAAAGATCTACTAAGCTTCCCTCGTCTCTATTCAACTTACTTTGACTCGGATTGATCCCAGAGGGGTTTGCTCAAATTGTAACGAATTCCCTTTCGAAGGAATAGAAGCTGGTCTAGAAAACAATCTAAGTGGAGCCATCATGCTTTTTGTTTGCTAGATTCTATAGGTTTGATTTGGTCGAGTCAGCCTTGTTTGTGATTGTGTAGAATTCCCTTAAAATTAAGAATGTCGAACTGGTATGATAGAAGCCAATACAATGAGTATCGACCTGAATTTGATTATGGACATCATCAGTTTTATGACCATGGTGGGAATAGTAGTTGGGAACGCCAACCTTTTCAAGGTTATGGTTCATATCATGGTGAGCCCAATTACTATACACACGCGAATTGGTCTTACGAGCAAGAAAATCAAGAACATTGTAGTACTAGTTACTCGTTTTTGGAAAATTAGTTAAAAATTAGTCATGATTATGATATTTCTGAACCTGTTCCATCTCTAGAAGAGACCCAACAACGGATTGAAAGGACGTATAAACGTTTAGTTGCAAAGAATAGTTCAAAAGAAGCGTGTACACGGTATTCTTAGATGATAAACAAGACTTGTGAACGTATAAGTGTTACGCTCAGTGAAATTCAGGCACGTCTAGAGGCAGAAAATGAACAATTAGCTAATGCTGCTCGAAATAATCTAAATTTCCAAAATAGTGTTTCTAATTCTACCCTGGATATCAATAGTGAACATTTGCCTAATTTAGAGGACGAGGTTAGAATAAAAGACACTACTTATTTAGATAAGGTTCAATCATCTTCATACTATTATGATGAGGATAGTAGTAATAAAGAATCTGAAATGTGTCGGCATAGTGATCAAGAATCTATTAATCCAATTGAGCTTTATAATAATTATATTATTTCTAGTTCAAATCCAAATAATTTTTATGATTATTCACCTATTCAAAAGGAAGAGGATTTAATTAGGGATACCACCGTTTTACACGATGTAGTTTTTCCTTTTGATTACGAAGCTGATAGTGGTTTAGAGGAACGGGTTTATTCCGAAAATGTTGTTTTAGAGTCTAGCGACTTAGAAAAAATAGTCTTAGACGAAGAAGATATACCCGTAAAGAAGAGTAAAGATGCACTACCTTATAATAACTTAGAAGAATCTATTGAATATTTTAAGGACTCTGAAGATACGGAAATTCAAGAAATAATTAGAGGTCTATCTAGAGACACTGAAAACTCTAAGTTTGGGGGTGATTATCACCTTCCTAGTGCCTTACCTTTAACTCTCATAAAGTCCCTTCATTTAGGACTTGATATCTCTGCCTCGACCATTTTACAAGATTACCTTCATACTCGTTTTCCCGAACCTAATGATGTCCAGGAAGAAGTTCAGTCGTTAGAAACCCATCCTCTGGTTGATGTGGTTTGCTCAGGCTATGATACCCAGATTGACTTTGTTTTCCCACCAAATAATTTTCTTCCAAATATGGGAACGTTTGTATTTCAAATGTGTCGAATATTAAGTTGTGAGACTAAACCTAAATGCTTTAGGAAATTAGAATCCACACAATTTCTTAAGAATGACCACCACTCTCACCGTGGTCAACACTGTAAGTCAAACCTGATTGACTTAGAGGATCCTCAATTATTTAGGTTATTATTTTGTGATTCTAAGTTCTTATTTGAGTTTTTACAGACTCTAGGACCTAATGATTCGGATCCCACCTATGAAGAAACGCAACCAATGAAAATATTTTATTTAGACCCTTTCATAGAACCTGAGCCTGAACACAATTAGATATAAATATCTTAATCAGGAAACTAGATAAGGGCATGTTATTCACTTTCTTGGGTTATTGAAATTTCCTTTGGTCATCTCTATTTGGTTTTGAAGACCCGCAGTTATTTCGACTGTTACTTTATGGTTCGAGTTGACTACTCCTTTCCTAAGTCTGGCTGAAGACTTTAAACTTAGCACTTCTTGGGAGGTAACCAAATCTCATGCAACACGGTAATATCTTTCCTCGACTCTCTTGCTTCAAGCGGTAACGGTTTCTCCTTGTTCATGCTTTTAGTTTCATCTTTAGAACATTGAGGACAATGTTAGATTTAAGTTTGGGGGTATGGGAGAAACTTTTTAGTTGCAATTATTAAATTCCAGATCCTAGAAATTCATGCCTATTAAGGTTTTCACTAACCAATCTAAGTGGATGGGAACATCTTGGTTATAAGAGTTGATGAACCAATCTGATTAGATGGAAACATCTAAAGAGTCTATTCATAAAAGCACAAAGCTCAGGTGTTAGAATTAAAAAAAACATGGTAGTTTCGCCATATCTCGTGATGGAAACATCTAAAGAATCCTGATCACTTTTTTTTTCTCTTTTGTTGTTACCAGTGCTAGGGTGAAATAGAGTGATTGGGATAATAAAAAAAAAAATTGAGACCAGACCATCAGACCAATCGGAATAAATTCAATACAATCAACCACTGGAATCCTTGTATATGCCAGTTGTGTTGACCTAGAGTTAGGATTATCGACTACTGGTTCCCTTGTATATGCCAGTTGTGTTGATATTAGTCAGACCGGTATCTCAGTCCATTAGGATAGGTTCACCTTAGTCAACATCTACATTTTTTCTCTTTATCCATCTTCTTAATCTTTCCATGTGATTGGTTGACTCCGGTTATGATGTACAGAAACTATCTGAGTAGAGCTCTGTGACTTCTATATGAATTTTAGTATGCTTGAGTGCAAACTCGTATACATCAATTGGAATTTCGCATCAGGGTACTTCCTCCCGTAATCAATAAATATGCCAACCAGGGAGGTTCTTTAGTGCCTTCCAAAGTTCTGCGTAGATAGCTAGGGTCTGGAGTAAAGGTTTTGTGGGTACACCTCTGGTAAACCCTCCCGAGATTAACTCGGCCACTAGGGACACCTAGTGAGTTAGGATTTTATTTTCCATATTAGTTTTGCTCGAGGACTAGCAAATAATAAGTTTGGGGGTATTGACAGATGCATTTATGTGTCTAATATGTCTCAATTGTATGTATTGTTAGTGCTCGATTTGGTTTTTATTTTGTTATTTTATGTCTTTGTAGGTATTTTTAAAGAAATAAGCTCTTGCGGCGAAATTGGCTCGAAAAGTGGTGTTTTAAACCCCAGGATAAAGTACTAAAAGCACCCCAGAAATGCACCGGAGGAACCCAGAAAAAGTGTTGGAAACACCCCAAAAAAATTACTAAAGGCACCCCAAGGGATATGTGTTATTCGGACTCCAGCAACGGATAAGGGGCAACTAATGGATAAGGGGTGACATTCTTCACAAATTCAAATTTCATTTCGGCGGGAAAAGAAACTCACTTCTCTGGCAGAATTTCAATCGAATATTTGGAGGAGTTTTTGTGTGATTCAATCGCTGAAACTTGGTGGGAAGTTGTGATTTAACCTAGGGAAGACATTTTGGGTGGTGGTTTTGAACAGTTTTGGCTGGAACACTCGTTTCAATTCACGAGCTCAAAACAGAGCAACATGAACTGTAACACAAGTTCGATTATGTTTTTTCCGTGCATGGAGTGATATGGAGGCATTCGACAACTTATGAGGCGTGGGGAAGATGAATTGGAGCGTGCAGGACCAAAGTTAACGTGTGATAGAGTTAAAAATGGAAATTATTGTTATTTTTGGGCAGCGAGAAGTGACGGGATTAATGGGAGAATATACGGTTTTATGGTCGAATATTTGGGCTCTAAAACAATATAAATACGAGTCTAAGGAGTTGAGAAGGGTGTTGAGTGTTTGGGAGAGCTAACAGAGCCAAGGGAATGAAGAAAAATCAAGTTGCAGGAAAAGCTTCCTGCTGCTGCAACTCAAGAACGTGAAGAACATAAGACGCGCAGTGGAAAGTCGTTGAAAACTGTCGTAGTTTATCGACAGTTTGCAACACCTTTCCAGCGACTTCGCAACAGCGTTTGCCACACTTTCTGTTTATCGTTCTGTAACAGTGATTCTGTAACGTTTATAAGCGTTCAGTTTTCCGATTTTACACCATTTCTTTCCATTTTCTCTTCATTGTAAACACCATTTGAACTTAATAAAATATTTTGAGAGGTATTTCAACATGATGAGCTAAACCCAAACACTGGGGCAACAGAGGGAGTCAATTTTCGTCATGGTGGTAAATTTAATTTATTCTTTTTATGACTTTTGCATTAATTTAAAATTGAAAAATGATTTTGATTAATTAGTTATCATTTTATTTGATGCGGCATGCTTGCTTAAATGTTTGATTTCCCATGCTTACGATTTATAACTAATATTCTGAGAATCTATTTTGGCCAAGTCCGTAGTCCCAGTAACTCTCTACCAATTTGTCAATATTTGTGCATATAATTTTATTTAAATCTAAAATTCCATTACCTTCACAAGTCTGATATGAATCCCTTTTTACCACTATCACTACAACCCCACATTAAAAAAACTAATCAGCCGTCTAGTGCCTGGTCTCGTGAGCTTTCCCTAATTTTATGTATTATTTTATGATTTGAAGGAAATATCGTGAAATCAAGGAATTTCATGGGATCAAGGAAGCATAAAAATAATATTGATAAAATAAGGGGCGTGTGGGACCGTCCAGGACATGACCGGACGGCTAGGGCCCGATCCCACGAGTTTCCTTAATTTTTATTATTTTTCATGATTTGAAGGAAATACCATGAAATTAAGGAGTTTTCATGGGATTAGGAAAATAATAATAAAATAATGAGGAATCATGAGGTGTGGGACCGGCCATGACTAGGGAATAGCCAGAAGGCTAGTAGACACGGTCCCATGACACCTTTCCCAATTTTATATTATTTCCTTGATGCGAAGGAAACACAATAATCTGAGGAGTTTCCTTAAAGGGAAGGATATTTGTTCAAATGAAAGGATTTTCATAAGATCTAGAAAAATAATAAAAAATTGATAAAATATAAAATTAGGCGTGGGACTGGTCACGGCACGCATGGTCGGCCGGTGGGCCCAGTCCCTCAGTGCCTTGGTTAATATTTTATTATTTGTCATTTTCTTTCCCATTTTGCATAGGTTCATTGTCTCGTCGTATTTTGAAATACTCATTCGTGCATTCAAGTGCTCGTTAGTGCATTTTTGTCTAGTACAACTGCACCATTTTGGTCGGGGCTTACTTAAAGGTAGCTCAGATGTCCGGGTGTTGAATATTTATTACTAACCCATGGAATTATGCTGGGAAGAACCATAAATTGAAGTAACGAAATATTATGAAAAACATTGAATATTTTTCAGGGATTCAGTTAATGAATCTAATGATTTTAAGAATAATTAATTGATGGATCTATACTAATGCGATCGTCTAGGAGCATTAATTATTCAGGAATTGAGTGATATGAGCTTGTTGAAGCGTCATACTTCTTTTATATAGTCATGGAAATCATTGTTACATCCTGAAGACGTTATTGCTCTATACTAGCAGGCAAGCTGTCTAGGAGCCGTCTAATCTTGCAATTCTATATTGAAAGTGATCAATGAAATTGCTCAGTATTCATGAGATATGTCGTTGCCTCAGCTGAGAGACTACATATCTACATATACTCTGAGAGACAGTATTCTCAGTCAGAGATTCTCGTGGAATGAGCTTTCACGATTTCAATGAGAGACATGAGTCTCAATACTCGTGTGATTGCTGGATCAAGAGCATATATAATTATTGATTTACGATTTTAGCCCTTGTCGAAAATCCACTATCTACATTAAGTCCCCTGCTTAGTGAGGAACAGTCATGTTCATCAGTCATCACTGAATGGTGATTTTCCAGTTACAAACAATGCAAGCAATTGCACTTAGTCGTAAAATAAGACCTTACCGGATTTTTGATAGTACGAGCAAACCACGGCTTGAACGAAGATTCCAGTGGCATGATAGAGTGTCGCCTAATGATCATGAATTTGTGTTGAACCGTTGATTTCGATGATGGGACCTTGGTCGTTTTAGGATTCACGGGCCGGGCCTAATAAGGAAATCCTTGTGAGATTAGGTTTTGGAAATAAAATTTGATATAAAAGGGAATTAATCCCTTTTTATTTATTTATTTTCCACAAGACCGACGACCCTCTTTATCCCTTCATCTCCTTCACGTCAAGAGCAGGAGAAAGAAATTTTTCCGGAGCTTCATCGCCATCCGACCGGAGCAATCACTGTCCGGCCAGCTTCCAACCGGCGCCGACCAGGTACACAACGATTTTTTTTTTTGAAGTTCATGAGTTGTTCATGCCTTGATCATGCTAAAATTATATACATGTGCATATATGAGTGTGATTTTTTTAGAAAACCCTTGTATTTAGAAAACGTATGTTCGTTCGATCGTCAATTTAAGAAACTAGTAATAATCCCTGACTTATGAGAGATTTTTATAATATATAGACCTGTGTCCAGTGATAAAATTGTGTTTATGAGCTTTCATGAGAACCAAAACTTTATCTTGAAAGATGTGAGCTTTTATAAAATCGAAATAAACCCTCGTTTCAAAAATGAACGATGGTACGAAGGAAAAATATTTATTTTTTATAAGACCATGGCCTGTTCATGGATTTTTCTTTTTGATGAAACTTTGGAATGTCCACGAATTTTATTTTCGTGAGTCTTGCTCACGTAAAAATGTTTTTTTTTTAATATATACATATGTAAATATATATATTATTTTCCTTAAAAATCAAAACTTGAGTTTTGTGTAATCTTTAGAAGTAATTATTTATGATGAAATAATGTTTTAGTTTTCATAATCTCATGGTGAATGTTCACGCAGTAGAAATGTTCATGATTTTATGAAAACCTGAGTTTTGCTCGTCTTTTGTATGTTTTGAAGAAACGAGCAGTTATTAAAGTGTTAACTCTTATACTACAATCACTACTGTTAGTGGATCATAAAAGGTAAGAGTTAAGAATTACCATTTTTGTATATTTGGTTAGGTGTTTTTCCGTTTGCATGATTCCATCATCTTGTCGAAGCTTGCACCTAGATGATATACTGAAGCAACATGTTGTGTGAATTTTACAGCTACTTTGCAAGGATGTCTGATTCCCAAGCTAACAATGCCTCCGGAGATGATACATACTTGGATAATGACGCCTCCAGGGATGATTCGTGCATAGATAACGATGCCTCTAAGGATGATTCATGCATGGACGAGACTTCCATTGGCGAAGATGAAACACCTGGAATCAAGAATGTTCCAAACATAGAGGACGCATTCTTTGTGGATCAAGGGACTGAAAAGCGTCTCAGAACTCCAGCATTTCGTCTTCTGATAAATCCCAAGGAGGTTACTCAGAAAAAAAATGGTGACTCCTCAGGCTGCCATTCGGTTTTGTCTTGAACGAGGATATTTTTCTGCGTCAATCATTGAATTCAAGCTTTCTCGACGGCCTTTAGAAATTTTTCTGGATGGGCGAGATATATGTTGGGTTTCCCTCGTGTTCGAGCCAAGCTGCATGATACAAAAATAATTCGGGCTATCCAAGCTTCTAGGGACCTGTTCAATTTTCATGATGTGCGAGGTATGGTAGCTCTACTTGACCGTTGGTGTGTTGCAACTCACTCTTTTATATGTAGATGAGGAGAGTTTACCATTACCTTGGAAGATGTAGTTGCTTTGTTGCATCTTCCAATCACGGGTAACCTTCCTGAAGGTATTTCTTCCTCATAGGAAACTGCAATCTCCAACATCTTGACAACTGCTATTGAAGAAATTAATAAGGCATCCGGCAGCAAAGGTTGTTATGCTCACTGGTTAATATATTGGTGGCCGAGAGACACTCCTCTGCAGTGGCATGTCGACGGTACGTTATCTATTGCTGCTTTCTTGTGCTTATGGCTGTCCAGAGATGTATTTGAAGATGCTGAAAACTTGATGAAGCCATTCGTGATTCCCTTTGCAATTAAGATGGCTCAGGGTGAGCAACTTCCAATAGGTAGTTTGTTCTTGGGTTATTTGTACTCTAATTTATACTCCTTGCTTCTAGACTCCAACTTCTCGAATGGTTTTATGAAGATTGAATGCTATGCCAATACAATGTTTCTTCAAGCTTTGATGTGGGAGCGTTTCAAGAATTATGCACCCATTCCACGTACCATATTGCAAGGATTGAATGCTGATGCTCGCCATGTCTTCTCTGAGAAGGCCAATGCTAGGATCATGCACTGGTCCACAAAGTAACCTCGACTCAAGACTCGCTTCGTTGATGTGTTGGACCGTGAATATGAATTTAACTTCCTCCCATGGGTGTCAGTTCCTTCTTATTTCTCAGCCAAGAACTTTCAATGTTGAATAGACTATGGCTTTGAAATTTGGTGCTGGTTTGAGTGATGGCGAGAGGTCTTTTATGTTGAGTTGTACTCCTGGTCACTTGATATCAATAATACATGGCGAATTATCGGTAGAAGAATACAGTATTGATAGGGCAGCTCGACAAATGGGTATGGATCAGTGTGTTACAACTTCTCGAAGAAGGAAATCATCAGTTGAACAACTCATGACCCGCGTGGACCGCACACATGTGGAAGGAAGTGAATATTGGTTCCTAGCTCTGAGAGAATCACATATGTAACTCCGAGTTACATAGACTTTTGGGATCAAAAACTCAGGCGTTTACTTGATTTCGTGAGAGTCGATCAACCTTTAGTAAACGAGCCTCCTTCTGCTGAGATGATTGCTACTCGACCAAGATTGAAGCATTTCCCTGGTGGTGATAAACGTAAAACATCTCCAGGATGTACACAAGTAAGTATTCTCTATGAAATCTTCATAAGATTATAAGAATTGCGTTTTGAATATTGCATCGAATTTCTTCATAGGACGGTCGTAATGTAAGACCTCGAATCAATGTAGACCTCTCAGAAGATGAAGCGACTATTCATGGTGGAGAAGGCAGGAATAAGAATTATAAGATGTTACCTAACACCATAAAGTCCCCAGTGATTTTTTTGGTGAGTTGTCGATATCTCTTTTACCATGAATTCTTCCCATTCGTGTAATTAAGATCGCAAAAACAATGTTTTTTTACCTTGTTACAGAATTTTACTCCATCAAGTATTGACGGTCTCCAGTTCTCTACTGCTGAGCAAAGTTTGATTGAAGAAGAGACTGTAAGTAGTTCTCCGTATAATTAATCATGGTACTTTGTAGACAAAATACTAATTTTTGAGAATATATCCAGAAGGATGCCTCCATGGAAGTGGAGGGTACTGGTGATGTTCGCTCCTTCCCATAAAATGGCGATAAAGAAAACTCCCAGAGCTCGGAACCGAATGAAAACAATGGTGCTCTGGATGTTGATGCGAACAATTCAGGTTCTTCGAACGCTTCAGAGACTATTCAAGTAAGTATTCCTCTTATATTTTATAAATAGAAGTATAAACTTGTTGATTTATGAGTGAATGAATGAGAATGCATGTGAATATATGAAAAGTTTTGCCGAAAATACGTCACCGGAAAATTCAGAACTAAGTCTTTTAGCAAAAACGCCATAAAATCTTCATCCGGTGTCAGATTTTTGCGATCCACATATGTATCCTTATGACCAGGAAATTTTCAAGTTTTTTCGAAGAATCCTTTGAGTTTTGAGCACGTTTATGGGTCTAAATAGACGAAACAGTAAACATCCAGGAGACTTTTAGGAAATTTTCAGCTGTCATGTAGTCCATTGTTTCGACCACATGTTTTTGCTCGTTCATACGATTTCCATGAAATTTTCTTATGTCTCAGATGACATCCATACGAATAGAATGGTATATAACTCATCCTCAGATTCTTTGTAGATTTCTCCCAGTTCGTCATCTTGTACAGGGAAGAGCAAAATCTTTTCAGATGAGTTCGCTGTAAAACGTGTTTTTATGACTTTCACACTATTTGTTGGCGTCTTGAGTGCATAATGATGAAACTTGATAATGTTGGAATGCTTGTATGCTGCATTTTATGATTCCATTTGTTTTCCATGTTTATATTTCTATAACCTCATGTAATCTTTGTATTAGATGCTAAATACCGAAGTTGAGGATATTGAATCCAATAAGGATAATTCGAGCAGCTCTGGAGTTATTGATGAAGAGACAATCATCCCGGTACTTAAAATCCATGAGAGAGTTGTCACTGAAGTCATGGAAGCCTCGGTCGTTGTTATTCCAGTAGTAGAAGAAACTGAGCTGCAAGTACATGAGATTGAAGAAACTGTTGCCATGACCGTAGAAGTTGATCCAGTAATTGAGAACCGTATAGTGGTAAATGAATATCCGATTGAAGGAGTTGCTTTTGATCTTCTATTTGATGCATCACTCCCATATCATGAACTATTTGGTGGATTCAGCATTCCTATTGGATATGCAGGCTTGTACGAGAAGATATGGAGGAAATTTGGTCACATCATTGTTACCAGAGACCAAAAGAGTGCTTACTCTTTAACAATGCAAGTAAGTGTTATCTTGTGTGTAGTAAGTGATATATGCGCTAGGTCCAGAAATGTTGTGACTCCAGATGTACTCTTTGATTGGGAGTTCAACTTGGAGAATTCTGAGAGACTTGGATTCAACGTGAAGTGGATTTGTAAGAAGATAAATGCTATTAAGGACTCTCGTTAGAAGAACATACCCTTTCGAAATGTTGCTATGATGGATAAGGAAGATAAGATTGCCAGGCTGACTGAAGAGCTGAACATGGATAAGGCGGCCTTGCAAGTCTTGAAAGATGCAGAGGAACAAAAGTCTTTCTTTGTTGATTTTCTTTGATTTCCTTTCATAATATCTTGAACTTCTGAACTTCTGAGAGATGTGAGGTTTTATTTTTTGGTTTTGATTGGTTTTCGATAAGTAGATGATTGAGGATTTTCTTTGGGTGTGATAGAGATTTTCTTTAAGCAAACTGAATTTTGATAAATTGTTGAATTCAAATTACTGAATGCAAGTATTGCAAACATTTTGGAGGAATTGAAATACAATGAAAGAAAATTCTAAACACCAAATATTTGAGACGTTCGTGCCCCGAACTTTCAACACCTCAAATACCCAGAACCTTAAACGCCAAAGGCCTTGAGCCAATTCTCGTGTGTCACGGTCACGGTCTCCTTGCTGTCCATGTTAATTAATTTGTAGTATCCACCAGCAACAGACTTAGGGATCATAAAAGGTCATTCCCAGTTGGAATTCTTTGCAGAATGAGGGTTACACTTAGTTGATT
The DNA here is from genome assembly GCF_003573695.1 of Papaver somniferum. Classification (NCBI taxonomy): domain Eukaryota; kingdom Viridiplantae; phylum Streptophyta; class Magnoliopsida; order Ranunculales; family Papaveraceae; genus Papaver; species Papaver somniferum. Next base: position 163,427,704 of record NC_039361.1, read on the forward strand.
TGAGAACTAAATCTCCTTCTTGGAACTTGTTAGAATTGATCATCCGTACCCTGAATATCTTCTGTTGATTTGGAATTCTCCGTGTAACATAATTCCAAGTTGTCGGAGCTTTCCAATTTTGTGGTGTATACGGACACTCACGTGAAGGAGAATACTTTGGATACTGCTTGTCGAATTTAGCCATTATTTCAGCAATGAATGTATTCATGAAGTGCTCGATTCGAAGAGGTTCTGCATCCAGCCACTTGGTGAAATATTGTTGAGGAGAGATTACCCACTCATAGCATTTTGTGATTGCTAAGTCGTTGGTGGAGTGAATCCCTTGGAACAAATAAGCATATTTTAAAACTGATGATATGGACACATGAGGAGGAATAAGACTTGTCTGAGTACGAAATCTTTTGATGAAAGCGTTTGCATTTTCCTCAGGCCTTTGTATCTGCTCTGTCAAGGCTCTGACCTCATCCAGATACTCGAACAATGAAATATTCTCTTCTTCTTCCTCTGAATCAGAGGTTTCTTCGACTGAGAAGTGTGCAATTGAAGGTGTTGGTGTTATTTTTACATTATGAATCCACGCATTTCCAAGGATCATATCATACCATGGATCTTCTCGGATTATATAAAATTTTGTTTATGTCCAGGCTGAGTTTATGTTCACCTTGAGAGTAATATGGCCATAAGCCTCCCTGGGCATTCCTTCGTGATCTATAATTGATGATGGGGCATGGATGGATTCTTGTTGTTTGATACCGGCATCTCTGAGGGTTTTCAGAGGGACAACGTTGATAGTAGTGCCGACATCTATCAGTGCTCGTTTGAATTCGTTTCCTTTGAGATGGACTAAGGTGAGAAGTCCCCAGTCGTACATTTCTTTGTCTGTTGATGTTGAAGTCTCATGATGCGTTTCCTGAATTAATAAATGCTTTCCTGACACGATGTGGTTCAATGCAGCAAACATGTCTCCCTTTGAGCTTTTGATAAGTATAGTAATTCAAAAACATGTTCGATTAAGGATTGAACTGCTTCTTTGACAAAAGGTTCAGAGAGAGTGAAGGTTCTGATTGGGAGAGGATCTCTGTGGACTCCTTCAGTTCCCAAGTTGAGTTCTCCTGACTCAATCTTCTCTTTGAATATGCGCTTCAAAGTTCTGCAATCACTTGTGGGATGGTTGACGAACTTATGAAAGAGACAATAGCGAGTATTTTCCATGGCCTCTTCAGTTGGTTCTTTCTTGACATATGGCAATTTGATTGCGCCATTCTGAACCCAGGCATCTAGTAGTTTAATAACTTCTTCAATGGAGCAGGGGAAATCAGGTGCCTCTGGATCGGCTTCTGTGTGTTGCGCAGGAACTTGCGCATTATCTTTCCTTTGTGCCTTTGAAGGAGTTGAGGAAGCATGCTTGCATTGTGGCTCGGCTTTTCGTTTGCTCCCTTCTGCAACAACATTTGTGGAAGGTTATAGGTTATACTGTTTGTTGATTAAAGGTATGCTACCTCGAGTTTCTCGTGGTTCTTCCGATTTTGTAGTCTTAGCTCTTTCCAATAAAGCAGGTGCAGTAGTTGTTGATATCTTGGCCGCTTCATGAAGTTCTGAGAAAGTCTGGAACCTGAGATTTTCCAATAAAGCTCTATATACTGAAATCATTTCATTGATGCACAAGTCCACAAGTTGTTGTTCTGTGACATTTAGATCATGGCAATCCAAAGCTTGAACTCTGAACCTTTTCACATAGTCGTTAGGGTGTTTGTTGCTCCTTTGAAACATCCTTCCGAGATCAGAGAGGGTGATTTGCTCTGAAACGAAGAAATACTTTCTGTAGAAAGCATTACCATTTCTCCCCAACTCTTGATACTCCCTGGTGCGATGTTGTCGTACCAGGTATATGCCCTGCCTTTCAGAGACTTTGAAAATTCCTTCAGACGGACAATATGGTTGTGCTCATGTTCACCCAGTGCTTCCAGAAATCGAGAAACATGTTCTCGAGCATTGCCCGTTCCATCATAAAGTGTGAAGGTTGGAGAAGTGTAACCTTTTGGCAGAGGAGTCCTCTGTGTAGCAGCAGGGTATGGAGGTTGGAGACGATGGACATAAAGTGTTCTGTCTTTTCCAGGATCTTCCAAAAGGAGTTCCAGGTCTTCATGAGTGATGAAACCAGACGGTTCTTTGGCTTGTGAATTGTCTGCAGCCTTAAGAACTTCCTCATCATCTACTACATGGATTGGAGTGACCTCAAGATCAGCGTCTGAAGATGTTTCTTTAGCTTTTCCTTTATCCTGAGTCTTTTCTGACATTTTATCTGTAAGAGTCTTGAGATAATTGAATAGTTCCTTCTGAGTAGCAGCCATGTCAGTCTGATTTTTGGCAAGAGTCTCTTGCACCTTCATGAGATCATCAATGGTAGGTGGATTTTCTCTGACTTCTTACGGAGACCTACCAAAGAGTGGATTGTTGATGGCGCCAGTGTCGTCGCTTGCAGGGGTGATCACCGGAGCACTTGAAGGAGTATTAGAGGCAGGTTGCACTGGAGGAGTGGTAGTGGCAGGTTGTGCCGGAGGAGTGGTAGCGACAGGTTGCGCCTGAGGAGTGGTAGTGGCAGGTTGCGCTGGAGGAGTGGTGTTGGAAATACCACTAGAATTTGCAATATTTGAGTCGGATGTTGAATCCGGATTGGTAACTGAACCAGACCTAAGACCGACCATTTTTGTGAGAAGTGAGATTGCAAACGAGAGAATGATCTCCCACTGTGGTCTCCAATCTTTAGATGGGGCAAAACAATTTTCTGGTTTTTACGGAATTGACGAGACTACCATGCGGAGGAGACTCCTTGAACCGAGCAAAATGTGCAACCTCACACAGATGCACTGCAAGAAAAGAGTGCTTTGAATTCGACAGATCAATATGTAGTACTCCGTCCTAAACCAAGACAATGGTCGTTCTAGAATAAATTCGATCACAAGATAGGATAGGTCGATCTTTAGGAGGGAATCTGAGAAATGTGTGAGATCAATGGTGATCAAATATTGTAGGTGTTTTGTGTAGAAATAAGATAACCTCTAATTGATTGAATTTTCTCTGTTGAGAGTAATTGCTCAGACGTTGAGTTGTTAATCTTGTGTTGTCTGTTTGACGTAAGATTGTCTTGTGTTCAATCATGATTCAGAGACTTATTTATATTGCTAGAATTGTAAACACCATGATCCCATAAAGTGTGACAGTTGATGGAATCAAAGAGTGGAAAAAAGGAAATCGTGTTAAAACCAGTTGCTCAACGTTCAGAGACTTGGTCGATTTTTCATCCACTACCTTGTTAACTCCTTCAAAAGATTGCACAACTTGATCATATTATCATCGTGTGTATGAACACACGTACTGTAGACCACCAGACCAAAACCCTAGTTAATATCCTCCATGTGACGCGATTGATCTCTCGTGATTGTGGAGTCTGTAAGGCAAACGTATATTTAGTTAGTCAGTTGCTGACTTCATTACTTCATGGGACGATGAGTCCTTGTATTGTTGAGTCGAACATGATTCTAAAAATGTTCTGAGACTCATGAATTGAATATGTCTATTGAGACAGAAGTATAATGCATGAATGAACGTTGATAGTTAACGTGAGAAAATATTTCTCATTCGATGAATTGTTAAATATTGATAGTTGAACCATTATTCCTTGATTTGAGCAAATATTGCTCATCTGAGCAAATGTTGCTCGTTTGATGAATTGTTGGTAGCATGACCAAATAAAATATTAATTTAAAATACTGGTAATTGAATCGAGCATAATTAATAAAATGGTGATCATGAGATCATTGTAAAATTATTAGCGTTCGAATCTGGAATTATGAACCTTGAACTCAGAAACCCTAATTCGATCAATTGATGACCAATTGATGATTTATTGAAAATTAATCATGGAGTAAAGGAGGGACCGGATACATGGGGTCATGGGTCGACCATGTAGCACCCGTATGCTCGAGTGAGCAAATACCAAGGTCTCTTGAAGAGTTGGTGGAAGGATGATCAAATGTTGGTTTAATCATTTATTGAAATAATGCTCCTCTGAGCCTTAGGTGATAAAACCTAATTAATTATAAAGTGGTGAGAGACCGACCAAGGGGTCATGAAACCGGCCGTGTATGGTCACATGATCAAATGACGATCATCTTATGAAGTTCCAAAATTATTCGGAAGAGTTTCGGACCCAATACGTGCAATTGCGCAAATTAGGTCAATTTGTTAGAAGACGTGGGACCGGACTCTTGCAAGACAATGAGGCAACCTTGGTCGGTCAAAGTAACATGCTCACGTCTCCAAAGTTTCCTTGTCTCAGTTATGAGAATTTTGATATTTTCTAACGTGCGTTTGAGCAACCATTTGAGAAAATATGAAGAAATCAGGGAATTTTGCTGAAACTGAGGAAAACTTCATGAGATGAAGGAAAATAATAAAAAATGAAGGAATCATGAAGTGTTGGACCGTCTACGGCCAAGGCATGGCCGACCGGCCAATGATCCCGGTCCCATGGCACTTTTCCTAATTTTATAATTATTTTCATGATTTTATGGAAATATCATGAAATCAAGGAGTTTGTTGAAACCAAGGAGTTTTTGTTGAAATCAAGGAGTTTCCTTGAAGTGAAGGAGTTTCCATGATATGAAGAAAACAAATAATAATAAAATTAGGGCGTGTGGGGCCGGCTTGGGCATGGTCTGCCGGCTAGGGCTTGGTCCCGTGAGCTTTCCCTAATTTTATGTATTATTTCATGATTTGAAGGAATTTTCATAATTTGAAAGAAATATCATGAAATCAAGGAATTTCATGGGATCAAGGAAACATAAAAATAATATTGATAAAATAAGGGTCGTGTGGGATCGGCTAGGGCCCATTCCCACGAGTTTCCTTAATTTTTATTATTTTTCATTATTTGAAGAAATTACAACGAAATTAAGGAGTTTTCATGAGATTAGGGAAATAATAATAAAATAATGAGGAATCATGAGGTGTGGGACCGTCCATGACTAGGGCATAGTCGGTCGGCTAGTAGACATGGTCCCACGACACCGTTCCCAATTTTATATTATTTAGTTGATGCGAAGGAAACACCATGAAACTGAGGAGTTTCCTTAAAACGAAGGATATTTGTTCAAATGAAAGGATTTTCATAAGATCAAGGAAAATAATAAAAAATATGATAAAATATAAAATTGGACGTGGGACTTATCACGGTACGACCGGCCGGTCGGTGGGCCCCGTCCCTCAGTGCCTTGGTTAATATTTTATTATTTATCATATTCTTTTCCATTTTTCATAGGTTCATCGTCTCGTCGTATTTTGAAATACTCATTCGTGCATTCAGGTGCTCGTTAGTGCATTATTGTCTAGTAAAACTGCACCATTTTGGTCGGGGCTTACTCGTAGATAGCTCAGATGTCCGTGTGTTGAATATTTATTAATAACCCATGGAATTCTGGTGGGAAGAACAATAAATTGAAGTAACGAAATATTATGAAAAACATTGAATATTTTTCAGGGATTCAGTTAATGAATCTAATGATTTTAAGAATAATTAATTGATGGCTCTATACTAGTACGATCTTCTAGGAGTATTAATTATTCAGGAATTGAGTGATATGAGCTTATTGAAGCGTCATACTTCTTTTATGTAGTCAGGGAAAACACTGTTGCATCCTGAAGATGTTATTGCTCTATACTAGCAGGCAAGATGTCTAGGAGCCATCTAATCTTGCAATTTTATATAAAAGTGATTACTGAAATTGCTCAGTATTCATGAGATATGTCGTTGCCTCAGCTGAGAGACTACATATCTACATATACTCTGAGAGGCAGTATTCTCAGTCAGAGATTCTCGTGGCATGAGATTTCACGCTTTCGATAAGAGACATGAGTCTCAATACTCGTCTGATTGCTGGATCAGGAGCATATATAATTATGGGTTTACGATCTTATCCCTTGTCGAAAATCTACCATCTATAGATATAATGAATATCAGAGAAGGAAAAAGGAATGTAGGGTTTCGGAACCTTTAAATAGGTTCGTACACTTCCAACTCACAACCCTATAAAGATTAAAATTGTCGATAGTAACCCTTTTCTTTTGGCAAAACGGTCATTTACAATGTCAACAATGATATGAAGGAATTCCAAAAACCAATCAACGCAAAGCTAAAAACAAAACAAAAAAATTATTTTTAAAGACTGAGGTATGCAAGATCTTGTCTCTTTTGAACATGCACATGACAACACAATCAAGTTGTGTTGGGGTGAACAACAATTTGTCCACCATGACCTTTTTGGTTGGAATTCATGGAACCCTGACTTTCCTTATGTTTAGACCATGTTTTATTCTCTAATGGTCTAAATCTATCTTTGGAAACTAATTTATTCGATGAAGATAAGATCTTACATACCTCATCTTTCTTCTCCGCTAGTTTAAGCCTGGTAGCTAGACGATTTGTTCTTTGTTGAAGCTTGTTGACATATCTCATCTTATGTTTGTACTTGAAACACTTTGAAATTTCATGACCCTTGAGTGGACAATATGAGCATTTCAACGCATAAGATGATTCAGGCGCCTGTGAAGTGGAAGCTCCTAGGCACAAAGTATATCCTGAAACATTAAACATAGAGTTTCCAAAAGAATGGCCAGTTGATTCGACTTCCACTGAAACGTCATCATGACTTTCCTCACGGGTTAAGATGAAAAGTGGTTAAAGCGAAAGCTTACCAACACATTCGAGAAAAAGATAGGCGAGTAAACTCGGCTCGAAATAGCAAATGTGTATGTATGAAAACAATCATACTTATATGAATCTGTCTCAAGAGTAGGAGATAGAGAGGTAGACTTTTGAGTGATAGATAAGTTCAAGTCTCCACATACCTTTTAGTCGGATGAAGTTCCACCGGTTCCTTGAGTAGTTCTTCGTCTTCGTAAGATGATCGTCATGGAGGCTGAAGCTCAACTACACTTAACTGTCCTGGTCTGAGACTTAGCTATAAGTAGTCTAAAAATCAAGACATATAGTTTTGACAACTAAACTTGAAAAACATGCTTGAGATAGCAACACATGCGAGTTCGACCGAGAAATGCTCTAACAATCTCCTCCTTTGTCAATTTTAGTGGCAAAACTATCAATACATATGTATTACAAAATAAATAAAACTTTGTAGCTTCTCGTCCACATGCTTGATCTCCTTGGTGCTTCAACATTACTCGAAAACTTCGTCTTTTCTAAGTACTCCCATGATTCCATAAATGTTCAATTCAGCATCATAGTTGTTGAAGATCCGTAGCCATAACCATGAGAAAACAAAACTCTCGATCATTGTTATACAATGTCATAGTATTATCACACAATATAAAAGTTCTTATATCACAACTTTGACAAATATTATGGTGATATGTATCACCCCATAGTCAATACTTTCATCTCAACATGAAAACCATTCCCCCTTACATAATGATCTGTAAACCATGTGTATTTGTAGTGTGAACTACATAATAATTCTCCCCCTTTTTGTCAATAAAATTGGAAAAGGTACGAAAACGGGATCATAATGAAATTTCCACGGAGATGATTCAAGACCAAAGAAAAGTGCATATCAACTTTGTTTAGATGAAATCATATATCCGAAGCTAAATGCATTCATCAAGGAGTTTATAAAGATACAAGATAACTCCTAAAATATTCGACAGCCACACTCCCCACAAAGATATGGAAATTAAGCGCAAGTTCAAAAGAACTATCCCCCATTTGATGTCATTCCCGAAAGAACAACAAGAGTGACCTTACTTTTACAAGAAAAGAAGGATTTCTTTGGACACCAAAAAAACCATAAGGAAATGATTTTGTATCCAAAAATATCAACTAAACTAATCACAAGAGAACTCATGATTGATTTAATCGGAATACACAACCAAATTAAACACAAAAGCGATCAATTTAATTGGTAATGCTCGACATAAGAGAACTTACGGAGCAATGACTAAGTTAACCATAAGATAATGATCAACTCAATCGTTTATGCTCAACATAAGAGAACCTTATGGAGCCGCACAATATATAAAATATGGATCAGGGAAAGATCAATACCGCAGAATATACAAAGGTTCATTTTATCTTCATCATTATTTGCATAACGACATATAATAGACATAATCTTTGTAAACAAAAAATTTAAACTATCTTCCATCAAATAATTGACCTAATAGGCTTAACTTTTGTTTGTCAAAAGTTCATCGATCTTTTATCAATACTCACATATCGACATATGAAAGAGATACTTTTGACATCGTATGGGACAATAATAGTTCACGGATGCAAACACACATATCCTATAACATATTGCAATATATAAAACCATAAAGATTAATACTGCAAACATCATCTTCCAAATCACTTTAGAATTTAAATAAATAAATCTAAAAACATTGCAAGATGAAAACGTTGGACATAGATAGGTGTACTCACAATAATGGCTATTCCAAACCCTAGTTATCCTTCTTAAAAAAAACAAGAATAAAAATTCTTTTTAGAAGTTACACTAGACATTAAGATCTTTGAATAATTCCTTATCGTCCCTGAACTCCTTGTCGTCAACAGCTATTGGAACATATGGTTCATGGAGGAAGGAGTCAATACCAACAAACCGTATTGGCTGATGATGTCGAACCAGGGCTTTCTGAATTTCTAACGATCTTAAAACACAAGCCTTTATTTTTTTTGAATCTCTTTTCTTGTCATCTTCAACTCGTCAAGAACATCAGAAAACTTCTGAGAATTAGAAGAAATTGCTCTTAGCTTCCTCATATTCCTTATTTTTCTTTTCAAAGTTGGACACAAAGGAGATTTCTCTTTTTCCTTGGTGATTGATGGCTTAACAATCATATTGATATCTTTTCCATCAGAAGACATGATGCTTGGAGTACCCTTATGCAACCGATTTTGTGAGAGGAATTCACAGTCTCAATGAGCAGTCTTAAGATATAAAGAATATCAGAGAAATAAAAAGGAATGTAGGGTTTCGAAACCTTTAAACAGGTTCGTACACGTCCAACTAGCAACCCTATAAAGATTAAAATTGTCGATAATAACCCTCTTCTTTTGGCAAAACGGTCCTTTACAATATCAACAGTTATATTGAGGAATTCCAAAAACCAATCAACACAAATCTAAAAACAAAACAAAAATTTTGTTTTTAAAGCCTGAGGTGTGCAAGATCTTGTCTATTTTGAACAGGAACATGAGACAAGATGCGCATGACAACACAATCAAGTTGTGTTGCGGTGAACAACAATTTGTCCACCATGACCTTTTTGGTTGGAATTCATGGAACCCTGACTTTCCTTATGTTTAGACCATGTTTTCTTCTCTAATGGTCTAAATCTATCTTTAGAAACTAATTTCTTCGATGAAGATAAGATCTTACATACCTCAGCTGTCTTCTCTGCTAGTTTAAGCTTGGCAGATAGACGATATGCTCTTCGTTGAAGCTTGTTGACATATCTCATCTTGTGTTTGTACTTGAAACACTTTGAAAGTTCATGACCCTTGATATAACAATAGGAGCATGTCAACGCATAAGATGATTCAGGCGCCTATGAAGTGCAAGCTTCTATGCACAAAATAGATCCTGAAACATTAAACATAGAGTTTCCAAAAGAATTGTCAATTGATTCTTCCATCTTGATTGTGAAAAAGTGGGGGTCTAACAACACCACCCAATACTTCGCTTAGCAACCTGTATGTACTAACTCCAAAATACTTTGCTAGAGAATCAACAAGACAATCAGACTCAATCTAGATAAAAAGTATCTCAAGGAGTTAATATCTCTCACTTGTTTTGATTTACTCAAGCTAAAACAATAGAGAGTCTTTTAATCAAACACAAGGAATAACTTGGACGGTACCAAAGACAAATATCCAAGGATCAATCAATATCAATCAACAACCAAAGGTTGGATTTCCAATTGATGATCTTTAATGCACAACCTGTATTATTTCTATTATATAAAATATAATACGGAAAAGAAATAACACAGACACCAGAAGTTTTGTTAACAAGGAAACCGCAAATGCAGAAAACCCCCGGGCCCTAGTCCATATTGAATACACATTGTATTAAGCTGCTACATACACTAGCCTACTACAAGCTAACTTCGGACTAGACTATATTTGAACCCCAATCAGTCTCCCACCGATCCAAGGTACAGTTGTACTCCTACGCCTCTGATCCCAGCAGGACACTGCGTACTTGATTCCCTTAGTTGATCTCACCCCCAACTAAGAGTTGCTGCAACCCAAAATCGCAGACTTGATAATAAACAAATCTGTCTCACACAGAAAAGTCCATCAAAGGATAAATCTGTCTCCCACAGATAAACCCTAGGTTTTGTTCCGTCTAATGATATGAAATCAAGGTGAACATGAAAAAATTGATAATCTGGTCTTATATTCCTGAAGAACAGCCTAGTTTAATCAATCACCTATCTACAAGCCTTCCTGACTACACATGCGGTTTGTCGAGGAATCACAAACAGTGAGACGAAGATGTTTATGACTTCTTTATCTTTCCTATCGGAGAACTCTCACGATATCAAGCCAATCAATGATTATACTCGTACGATAGAAGATGCAAGATCAGATCACACAACTATGATAAAAGTAGTATCGGTATGGCTTCACAATCCCAATGAAGTCTTTAAGTCGTTAACCTGGTTTTAGATAAGAAAACCAAAGGTTAAAGGAGAATCGACTCTAGAGAGCGCACTAGTATCACACAGACGTGTGGGGATTAGTTTTTCTCAAAGCTAGATGTCTCCTTTATATAGTCTTTAAATTAAGGTTTTTCCTTAACTACAAACCAATCCATATTCACCGTTAGATGAAAACCTGATTTAGATTCAAGCTAATATTTCTCAATCGTTAGATCGAAAACTTAGCTTGTCACACACACTTGGGTAAACGTTTTACTGGATTCGTGAAAACCTTTCCAAACGTGTACATGTATGTTGGTTCAACATAGTAACTCAAAAGGTGAACCATATGAGCATTTCATATTAACCTTGTTCTTCTTCACCATAACTAGTTAAATTGACTCAAATGAACTAGTTAGAGAGTTGTTCAATTGTAAGATACAATTGAAGCAAAGATGATTCGATTCGATAAATCGGCTAATGAACTTATAGCCACGGTTTCCATAAAGCATTCCTTAGTAATTTAAGTTTCATGTTCAGAGCACATGTTTAGATTTTAACCACTTAAGATCACAAACAAGTTCACAGACTTAAGATTAAACGGTTGAGTTTTCCAAACTCAGTAGGAAATCTCGGCAAGGAAACTTCCACCAGTTCGCGGACTAGGTTCGAGAACTGAGTTCGCGGACTTAACACGCAAACGAGTTGTTGGAAAATCCAGCAGAAATTCTCGGGAAGAGAACTTCCATCAGTTCGCGGACTGGGTGCGCGGACTTGGCAAAGCCAATTCCTCCGGTCTTCACTCAATCAACAAAGCTCGAAAGCTTCGGATTAATGAATAAGACTTATGCACATATGTGTTACCACACAATGCTTATATCCATCATTGGTTATATAGACCTAAACTCTCATTCCAACCATTGAAACATTCTCATAGGACGTTATTCAGTCGTTATTCACAGACCTTTCTCGTCAGAGCAATTTCCAAAGCAATTGAAACTTTTCATGAGTTTCATCGCTAGGTGAAGATAAACTTGATCAAAGCGAAACGCTTTACCGACGCACGATTTCGAGAAAAATATAAGCATTGAATATTCAGCTCGAAATATCAAATGTGTATGATCCGGTCTATATATCATACGACTTTTGTCTCATAAGAAGTAGGAGATAGAATAGATATACTTTTGAGTGATAGATAAGTTCAAGTCTCCACATACCTTTTTGTTGATGAAGTTTCATGGTTCCTTGAGTAGATCTTCGTCGTTGTATGATGAATCGCCATGAAGTCCTTGAGCTTAGTACACTTTCCTATCCTATTCCGAGACTTAGCTATTATAGGCTAGAAATCAAGACCCATAGTTTTGATCACTAACATTGACAAACATGCTTGATATAGCAACGCATGCGAGGTTGACTTAGTTATACTCTAACAATCTCCCCCTTTTGTCAATTTTAGTGACAAAACTATTAATACATATTAAATATAAAAAAGATAAACTTTAGTGGCTCCTATTCCATAGTCTAATCTTCAACGTTCCTTGAAATCTTCGTCTTTCCAAGTACTCCAATGATCTCAAAGGTTGTAAGTTTAGCACCATTATTGTTGAAGATCCGTAGCTACAACAATGAGAGAAATCGAGATTCTCAATCATTATTATAGAGTGACATAGTATTATTTTATATAACATCAAAGTTCAATTGCATCATGACTTCAACAATAATACTACGTATCACTCCCCCTTAGTCAATACACCATCTCAATCATGGAAACCACTCCCCCTTACACAATGATCCGAAAACCATATGTATTTGTAGTGTGAACTACATTATTTCTCCCCCTTTTTGTCAATAAAATTGGCAAAGGTACAAGAACGGGTTCATAATGAAATTTCCACATGAGACATTTCATAAAATAAAAGGAAAAAAATACGTACCAACTTAATTTAGATGCAATCATAAAGCCGAAGCTAAATGCATTCATCAAGGAGTTTTAAGATACAAGATAACCCCTTCAAAATTCCACATCCACACACCCTGCAAGATATTACCGTTAAGCATAAGTTCAAAAAAACTCTCCCCCATTTGATGTCGTTCTCGAAAGAACAACAAGAGCGACCTTTAATTTCGATAGAAAAGAAGGATTTTTAATTGGACACCAAAAACCATGGGAATGATTTTCAATATCCAAAACTCAACCAAATTAATCACAAGTAAACCCGTGGTTAATTCAATTGGAATACACAACTAAATCAAACCACAAAAGTGATCAATTTAATTGAAAGTGCTCAACATAAGTAAACTACGGAGCTACGAATAAGTTAATCATATGGAAGTGACTAACTTAACCGTTCAAATTGGAATACAAATAACCAAACTAATCACCGAAGTAATCAATTTAATTGTAAAAGGATTTGCTCAACAAAAGAAGTCTTTCGGAGAAAATAACTAAATAACCAAACAAGATGATTAATTTAGTTCATAATGCTCAACATATAGCATCTCACGGAACAACCAACCAAGCCAATAAGAATAATCGACTTAGTCGTATCGTGCTCAACATAAGACACACAATGGAGCCTTCACGGTAATACATAATAAAATGGATCAATGAAGATCAATACCGTGGATAACATACAAGGATCTATTCTATTTTCCATCATATATGCATAACAACATAATAAACTTTATCCTTGTCATACAAAATATTTAATCCTATTTTGCATCACATACATGACTGCATAGGCAGAACTTTTGTATTTGTCAAAAGTCCATTCGTCCTTTCATCAATACGAATACCAATTTATGAACGACTTTACTTTTGACAACATAAGGAACCTTCAAGTTCACAGACGCAAACAATACATATCCCATAAAAATATTACAATATAACAAACCACAAGATTAAACATTGCAAACCATCATCCTCCAAACATTTTTAGAATTTAAAACAATAAACATAAAAAATGACAATAAGAAGATGAAAACAAACATACCTATGTGTAGTCACAATCATTTCTATTCAACGCACTAGTTATTCTTCCAACTAATCCAAAAAGAAGACATACTAGGCAACAATTCCTTTGAGAAATTCTTTATCATTCCCGAACTCCTTGTTATCAACAACCATTGGGACATAAGGTTCACGGAGATAACTGTCAATACCCACGAACTGTCTTGGATGAAAAGGTCGAATTAGGGTCCTCTGAGTTTCCAAAGATTTAGACACGAAAGTCTTTATTTCACAAATCTCCCTTCTTATTTCCTTTAACTCATCAAGAACATCGGAAAACTTCTGAGAATTAGAAGGAACATCCCTGGGTTTTCTTGTGCTTCTCCTTTTTCTTTTCAGGGACTTAAACACAGGAGATTTCTCTTTTTCCTTGATTGAAGGCTTAACAATCATGTTGACATACTTTCCATCCAACGACATATTGCTTTGAGAACATTTATTAACAAATGGATTTGTGTGATGGAATCACTTAACTCAACAAGCATTCTTATAAAGGATGTCAAACATGAAAAAGAATGTAGGGTTCGAAACCTATTGACAGGTTCGTATACGTCCAACTCTAAAACCCTATAAAGAGTAGAATTGTCGATAATAACCCTTTTCTTTTATCTAATAGACAGAAAATAACTAAACTACGAAAAGAAGAAAAACTTTTCTGAAGCCTGGACCAACTCTCTATCTTGTCTCTTTTCAATCAGGCACATGAGACAAGATTTTCTTAACAACACAATAATGTTGTGTTGCGATAATCAATGATTTGTCCATCTTTTTCCTCATGGGAGGAATCCTCTGATTTCTGTCTATCAAAACGACTTGACAATACTTTCTTTTCAAATGGTCTTATTCTATCCCTGAGAACCAACTTCTTAGATGAAGATAAGATCCTACATACCTCGACGGTCTTCTGAGCAAGTTTCAGCTTCCTTGCTAATCGATCTGCTCTTCGATGAAGTTTTCTCGCGTGCCTTATTTGGTGCTTGTATTTGTAACACCTTGATAGTTCGTGTCCCCTCATCGAACAAACGAGCATGTCAATCTTGGATAATATTCAGGCATCTGAGATGTGCAAGCAGCTAAACATACAGTAGATCCTGTAACATTACTGACAGGGTTTCCAGTAATTGGATTCAGTGAATCTTCCAACTTGATTGGGTTTCCTTCTTCTCTGAACCCATTGAGGTTGATATATGTATTGCTACAAGTATCAAAATCGATGTTTTCACTAAGGAGCCCTACACTTGATTTCCTATCTTCATCGGAATCATATCAGTCATTTCATCAAGTGTTACAGCTAGACCTTTGTTCCCAGTATATTTTCTATGATTTGGGCATTCGTTAGTAAAATGGACAAAACCCTTACACTTAAAGCACTGAGGCATGTCCTCGTCATCAGCCTCGTCAGCATCCCAGTTTTTAGGAGGTACGCGACCGTGTGGTTTGTCTGATGACCTAGGTTTGTCTCTTGAAAACTGTTTACTTCTCTTCAACAGAAGATCCCTAAACTGTGTTGTGATCAAGGATACTGATTTATCAAGATCTTCATCCGAAAAATCATTCTCAGACTGATCATCCTCAGAGACATGAACACTTTTACTTTTGACCAGTAATTTAGTGTTCTTCTGTGCTTTAAAGTCAACATCCTTACCGACTTTGGATGCATGCTCATGGTCAAAGATCTTAAGCTTCCCAACCAAGGTGTTTCTGGAAAGATTATCGAGGTTATTCCCCTCACAATTTCCTTTTCAGGAATAGTCTTACCCAACGCAAAAGATGCATTAACAATTTTAGACACTTTGTGATTAAACTCATCAAATGAATCTTCATCTGCCATACGAAGGTTCTCCCAATCGGAATTAAGGTTTTGAAGCCTAGCTTCCTTTTCACTGGAGTTTCCTTCGAATACGGTTTCTAAGATATCCCAAGCAACTTTAGACCGAGTGCAATTACACACATGGTGCTGAAGGTTTGGGGTAATGACATGTATGATAGCATTCAAACCGTCGGAATTTTGCTTAGCAGCAAGTATCTCGCCAGGAGTATATTCACCAATAGGTTTGGGAACATTTACATCACCAACTGCCACAACGGGAGCATCATAGACATTAACAAAAAATACCCATGATTGAAAATCACGTGCTTGAAGATAAGCTCGCATAAAAATTTTCCACCATAAGTAATTGGAGCCATCGAAGACTGGTGGTACGTTAATAGAGATAGCACCTATGTCCATAGAGTCAGATCGCTACAAACACAGAATGATGAGGTTTTAAACGTGTTTGCCAGCTCTGATACCAATTGAAAAAGCGGGGGTCTAACAGCACCACCCAATATTTCGCTTAGCAATCTGTATGAACTAAATCCGAAATACTTAGATAGAGAATCAACTAGACAGTCAGTCTCAATCTAGATAAAAAGTATCTCAAGGAGTTAGTATCTCTCACTTGTTTTGATTTACTCAAGCTAAAACAATAGCGAGTCTTTTGATCAAACACAAGGAATAACTTGGACGGCGCCAAAGACCAATATCCAAGGATCAATCAATATCAATCAACAACCAAAAGTTGGGTTTCCAATTGACAATCTTTAACGCACATCCTATATTATTTCTATTATATAAAATATAATGCGGAAAAGAAATAACACAGACACCAGAAGTTTTGTTAACGAGGAAACCGCAAATGCAGAAAAACCCCGAGCCCTAGTCCAGATTGAATACACATTGTATTAAGCCGCTACAGACACTAGCCTACTACAAGCTAACTTTGGACTGGACTATATTTGAACCCCAATCAGTCTCCCACCGATCCAAGGTACAGTTGTACTTCTACGCCTCTGATCCCAGCAGGATACTTCGTACTTGATTCCCTTAGTTGATCTCACCCACAACTAAGAGTAGCTGCAACCCAAAATCTCAGACTTGATAATAAACAAATCTGTCTCACACAGAAAAGTCTATCAAAGGATAAATCCGTCTCCCACAGATAACCCCTAGGTTTTCCGTTTTATGATATGAAATTAAGGTGAACAGGAACCAATTGATAATCAGGTCTTATATTCCCGAAAAACAACCTAGATTAATCAATCACCTCTCTACAAGCCTTCCTGACTACACAGGTGATTTGTCGAGGAATCACAAACAGTGAGACGAAGATGTTTGTGACTTCTTTATCTTGCCTATCGGAGAACTCTCACGATCTCAAGCCAATCAAAGATTGTACTCGTACGATAGAAAATGCAAGATCAGATCACAAAACTACGATAAAAGTAATATAAGTCTGGCTTCACAATCCCAATGAAGTCTTTAAGTCGTTAACCTTGTTTTAGAGAAGAAAACCAAAGGTTAAAGGATAATCGACTCTAGCGAGCGCACTAGTATCACACATACGTGTGGGGATTAGTTTTTCTCAAAGCTAGATGTCTCTTTTATATAGTCTTCAAATCAGGGTTTTGCCTTAGTTACAAAGCAATCCATATTTACCGTTAGATGAAAACCTGATTTAGATTCAAGCTAATATTTCTCAACAGTTAGATCGAAAACTTATCTTGTCACACACACTTGGGTAAACGTTTTACTGGGTTCGTGAAAACCTTGCTTAAAGCATTCCTTAGTAATTTAAGTTTCATGTTCAGAGCACATCTTTAGATCATAACCACTTAAGCTCACAAACAATTTCAAGGACTTAAGATTAACTGATTGAGTTTTCCAAACTCAGCAGAAAATATCGGTAAGGATACTTCCGCCACTTCGCGGACTTAACACGCAAACTAGTTATTGGAAAATCCAGCAGAAATTCTCGGGAAGAGAACTTCCGTCAGTTCGCGGACTTGGAAAAGCCAATTCCTCTGGTCTTCACTCAATCAACAAAGATCTAAAGCTTCGTATTAAGGAATATGACTTATGCACATATGTGTTACCACACAATGCTTATATCCATCATTGGTTATATAAACCTAAACTCTCATTCCAACCAATGAAACATTCTCAGAGGACGTTATTCAGTCGTTCTTCACAGACCTTTCTCGTCAGAGAAATTTCCAAAGCAATTGAAACTTTTCATGATTCGTCGCTAGGTGAAGATAAAATTGATCAAATCGAAACACATTACCAATACACGAATACGAGAAAAAAATAAGCATTGAATACTCAGCTCAAAATATCAAATGTGTATGATCCAGTCTATATAGCATACGACTTATCTCATAAGAAGTAGGAGATAGAATAGATAGACTTTTGAGTAATAGATAAGTTCAAGTATCCACATACCTTTTTGTTGATGAAGTTCCACCGTTCCTTGAGTAGATCTTCGTCGTTGTATGATGAATCACCATGAAATCCTTGAGCTTACTACACTTTCCTATCCTAGTCCGAGACTTAGCTATAATATGATAGAAATCAAGACTCATAGTTTTGATCACTAACATTGACAAACATGCTTGATATAGCAAAGCATGCGAGGTTGACCGAGCTATGCTCTAACAGATTGGGTTCTCTTCTAAAAGATTATCAAGATTGGTGTATGTATTGCTACAATTATCAAAATCAATATTTTCACATAGAAGAGCAACACGTGATTTCTTGTCTTCATCAGAATCATAATTGTCATATATCTCATCAAGTATTGCAGCAAGACCTTTGTTCCAGTGTATTTTCTACGATTTGGGCACTTGTTTGCAAAATGACCAAAACCCTTACACTTAAAGCATTAAGGCATATCCTCGTCATCAGTTTCATCAACGTCCCTATTTTTAGGAGGAATACGATTATAAGATTTGACCGATGCCTTTGGCTTATCTCTGGAAAACCATTTACTTCTCTTCAACAGAAGATCCCTAAACTGTCTTGTGATCATCGAGACTGATTTGTAAAAATCTTCATCTGATGAATCTGTCTCAGTTTGATTTACTTGAATCAATTCATAAACAATATATCCACGGTTTGAAAATATTGCATTCCTTATTGATTTTATTGTTTAATTTCATGAACTTCCAATTTGAGAAGTATAACCAGCTTGGGTACGTGTACGGGTACGTATACCATAGCTACCAGAATTGAGTTTGAAAATTCAGCACAAATTTTCGGTTTGAAAACTTTGGTGGGTACGCGTACGGGTATGCGTACCTAAGGTGACTGGTTTACTAGTTTGCAAGTTTACAAACTCTACAGAAATTTTCGGTTGAAAAATTCCGCTGGTACGCGTACGGGTATGCGTACCCAACCTGTCTCCTTCACCCATACCGTATGCACCATATGCACACACTTGGTTTCCGTCAAATGGATTTTTATACTAATGTGCGAACACACTATATATTCTTATATCCATAGTTGGTTACGTAATCTCAGTTCTATATTTCAATCATTGAAACATTCTTCTATAATGTTATAACAGTCGTTATTCACAACTATCGTCATCAAAGCTATTTTCAAGATTGAAACGTCATCATGACTTTCATCATGAGTTAAGATGAAAAGTTGGTAAAAAGAAAGCTTACCAACACATATTTCGAGAAAAAGATAAGCGAGTAAACTTGGCTCGAAATAGCAAATGTGTATGTATGAAATCTATCATACTTATACAAATTTGTCTCAAGAGTAGGAGATTGAGAGGTAGACTTTTGAGTGATAGATAAGTTCAAGTCTCCACATACCTTTTAGGAGAATGAAGTTCCACCGGTTCCTTGAGTAGTTCTTCATCTTCGTAAGATGATCGTCGTGGAGTCTGGAGCTCAACTACACTTAACTGACCTAGTCCGAGACTTATCTCTAAGTAGTCTAGAAATCAAGACATATATTTTTGACAACTAAACTTGACAAACATGCTTGAGATAGCAACGCATGCGAGTTGACCGAGAAATGCTCTAACATCTACCATTTGAGTTAATATAGCAAGTGTCATTTCCTAATGTAAGTATGATATGACATGATTGCAAATGCTTCACAAGCATAAAAAAAATTTAGCCATTAGCTACAAATCAATGGTCGCAAAGCATTCCTTTTTCCTCGCCAAATCTTTTTTCCGACCAAATTTTCTTGTCGCCCGCATTGTCGGTAAATGTGCGTTGCAGAATGTGTTCGTTAACCTAAATTTTAATTTTATCGCCAAATGTGTTCAGCGATAAAAACAGGTTTGATGGCTGAAAAAGAAACATCACCGACAAAAAAATATATTTCCGCGATTAAAACCAATTAGCGACGGTATATTTTGTCGTGAAAAAATACTTTAAGTTGGCGATAATGTAAGCAATCATCTTAAGAAAAAAAATGAGCAACATTCTTGCTTTAACAATCAAATAAGTATTCACATCTTAGCAATATAACTATATCATCAAGCTCAAGGAAACAACAAAAATATCCAAAATAATAAGAAAATCAATGTAAAAATGAAATTGAGATAATATATTTTGTGAAAAGGAAAATCCAATGTAGTAAATAAAGTAAAAATTGAGTTAACAAATATGAAAACCGAATTCATTGTTCAACGGTTAATATCTCAATTTATATTGGATTATACTACATATTATTTTCTTGATAAACTACTGAATCCTGGTTATCTGAGCAACGACATGTATGATGTAGTAGGACAACTCAATCCATTAGGTTGTTAGATGGGTCAAATCAAACTAATCAGCATCAATCCGAAATTCTCAAAAAATTAAGAAATAAAACACATTTAAGTGAGGAAAAAACGTTTACACAACATGCAATTCAGATGGACTCACAATATCCATACGAAAGAGAACCAAAAGATTCAAACATTCCAAAAGATTTATCGGTGGACGTACAGTTGTTTTTCTAAGTATCGAAGGTGGTGTTAGTTGTAGTATTCATAAATTATGAAACACCATATTTAACAGTGCAGAAAAAAGAACAATTGACTTACTAGTTCAGCTGTCCAAGCATTTGTAATATCACCTTGCACTTAAATAACACAATCCATTAGAGCAATCAGCTGAAAATCAATAGCAAGGATAATTGAAAAGTAGTCCAAAACTACTAAATAGTACAACGGAAAATTTAATCCTCTCAACTTATAATTATGTTCACCTAAATTTACACACATTTTAGCAAAGCACAAAAATCATCTTACAAAATCTTAGTTAAGAATTATTTTTTCGCATACACTCAAAACTCGTTGGTGAAAAAAAGTTCCAACTCCCTCTAATGGATAATTCTGCCACATGACGATCTATGAATGATGTTCAACATCAAGTGGAGGCACTCAGACTGGCATGGCAACTTACAATTTTATATATAACATAATGACAATGGGAGAAAATGAATATACATTGTACCAACATGTATAAAATATACGCATTTTAGCCAAGCTTTTCCTCCCAAGTAATGGAAGGTTAGACATGGTTAAGAATTTTCTACCTCATGGTCAGGCGGTGATTTCCCCATCCTTCTTTACAATTTAGATAGGTAAAGAGCTGCAGAGCTCTAATAGGTACCTAGATTACATCATTTGAGTATCGATTTCTTATCCTTTTTTAGTTAGTAGTAATCTTCGTATATTACGCTTGATTTAAATTTTGTAGGTATGTTGGAGTCATATGACGAGAAAGAAGAAAAATATGAACTTAATCCGGTGCTTTGGAAATCTTAGTTGCTGATTACTTGAAGCACAACAAGAAACTGAGGCTTTGAAGCAGCTACACACAACAACTTAGGTAAGAAAATTACCGAAGCACCTAATTGGCGTGTTAACATTGGTACTGTCATCCACACCATGGATATCAGCGTGTCAAATTATCACCGTTTAGTCACGTTAACTTTTAAATTTTCGATGCGCGTGTTTATAGACCAGTCTATCGACACACTAACCAGTATAGGCGTGTTTAAAAATTAGTCACGCCAATTAAGGCGTGGTTTTAAAGTTGGTTCTATCAGACACGCCAGTATGCGTGTCCATAGTGTACGATTTATAGATATACTGGTTTATTTGCATAGTTAAAAAGTTGGTTTATTAGACACGCCAGTATGCGTGTCCATATAGTAATTTTTATAGACACACCGATGTTATTGTGTGGCTAAAAATTTAGTCTTATTGGACACACTAGTATATGTATGTCCATAGTGTGCGTTTTACAAACACGCCGGTTTATATGCGTGATTAAAAAGTTGTTTTATTAGACACGCTAGTATGCGTGTCCATAGTGGGCGTTTTATAGACACGCCAGTTTTATTGGGTACATGAAATGGGTTGTAAAATAAATAAAAAAAAGCTTCTGCCAATATTCGAGCGCATGGTCTCGAAGGAGGTAGGTGAAAAGACTAATCAATCCACCAAGCTGCACTTCTTCTGTTGTTTAAGATTAGTGTTTTGACTAAACTGGTTCTGCAACTCCATATGGACCAAAGGATAATCACAATCCATACGGAAGCATGACAAAAACTAGGGTATTAAGATTAATTCAAAGCCTATTTTAGTCTTAATTCCAAAAAAAAAATCTATGTGCACGCCTATTACTATTGCTACTAATCCTAACATGACAGAATATTAATTCAACAATCAGTATAGACAAAACCAAACTCATAAAATACACTCATCCAACATTTCTAAAACCAATCTGCATACAAAACCCCACCATGATTTAAGAATCAATTTTTTTTCAACAATCCATACATTCATTCTCTAGTTAACATGAAAATCCAAACTGCTAACTTAAATTTGAACCAAATTCAGTACCATGATGATCATCATTACCAAAATAGTATAACCTAAAACAAAAAGGAGAGGATAAAAGTATATTTACATTAACCAATTCCTTGAACAAAAACAAAAAAATGTTCCAACCTAATTATTCATCTATTAGCAAACACAAACAACTATATTCTATCACCTGGCTTGATTATCGCTTAGTCCCTTGGAGATTGTTGCTCAGATGCAGTCGTTTGAGAAGCAAGGACTAGTGCTGGTACTAGTGCTGGCTCAACCGGTTGCTCTGGTGGTATTGCACTCGCTGGATTTCGCTGAACATTACCTGCCTCCACAAATGCAGCTATTCTGGATGTTGTTCTGCCAACTACATGACATACATAATGAAGCAGGGTATATGGCATTCCATGAGAAGGTATTGGCTGAGCAGCACGAAGAAGAAGCTCTCTTCTAGCGGCAACATGCAAAGTGATAGTATTAAATCCATGCATTCCCCCTCCATCCACAACATATTTAAGATCAATAAGCGCGAACCCCTTGTTAATCACATAAATACCTTCGATAGGGTGTTCGGCAGTCACAACCCAGCTATCCCGCATGCGCCATGTTCTAATGGGTCCAGGTCCGGCAGCCGCTGCACCACCAACACCCCCGTCAATGAACTCATCACTAACACCATCACCAGGATCAGAATATACATCACACACGATTTCTTCGCAGTTCTCAGTAGCCATTGGTTCTTCTTCAACTGCACCACTCCCTCCGCAACCACTGCTTTCTCCATGTTTAGTTATACAATCTTGAAATGGAGGATCGTCTCTCCCCCTAGGAGGCATTTGTTGAATCAGGAAGCAGATGATGCAGTACCCTGATTCTCAGAGATATTATTAGCCAATTGGTTGTAATTATCATTCCTCACTAGTGCATCAGAGATATTGCTCTCTATTGCTCTTGAAGGAATATCCATTTGGTGTTGAATGCTTCTCTGATGAATTTTGATTGCAAGGGGTTGATGACAAATTTTTCTCAAAATTTCAGGATTAATTTTTGTCCCCCTCTTAGTCTCAATTTTGAAATGGGATTTCTGGTTTGGACTCTAATGGAAGCAATTGGGATAATGATAATGAAAAAAAGAAACATCATTTTAAGCCTTAATTGGTTCGGTTCCCAATGCATTCACACCTTTTCGGTGAGGAAAACTCTTATTCTACCCCCTGCCGTCGATTCAATTCTGTATAAATCAAATTATATCTCTTGTGACTTGTTTAATCGGATTTTTTTATTTTGAAACTCTGTGTTGCAACAAGTGGAGGACATTCAGAGATCATTTACACACATGCTATTCATACAAGTTAACATGAATAATTTAGTTTAGTGTTACATGAGCATGATATTTATCTCTCTCCGATCTTGGTTATACTGCTTGTCCTTTCACATGGAAAAATAAAACAACTTCTCACAGAGGAGAAGAAGTCGGTAATGACGACAATATAGGATGCACAAATTGTCTTTATGGGCCGACCGAGCGAAGCGAAGGAGGACCTTTATAAGGCCATTTTTTGTAAAATCCTAAGTCATCAATTGACAGAAAAAGATTGGATTTTGGTGTCCCAAACCATTTTCAATTAACAATGAAAGGACTAAACAGCCCCTCCATGTATCTATTTCTCACATATAACACAATATGATGGGTAATATAACACAATATGATGGGTAATCACATAAATTTATTGAGAAGAAAAAAAGGACACGGAGGTTGGAAATGTTGTAATTGTTGAGGGGAAGTTTAGCAAACTCCAGGGTAAAGTCACCTAAAGGTTGCGGGTTCGAATCCCGACCATCTTTTTTTTCCCCTTTTTCGTTCTTCTTTCTTCTTCAGGGTTGAAATCGAGAGAGGAGATCGAGATGAAGAAAGAAATTGAGCAGAGAAGTTTGGGTTTGTGTCGAAATTGAAGAATCAGAATATGGGTTTCGAAGCGATGGGACTTTGCTGGAGTTGTAGAAAGGGGATCTGAGCTGTTATTGTTGATGAATTTGAATCTGTTATAGGAGATAAAGCTGCTGTGAAGAACATAGATCGAGATGTAGAAACTATGGTTGTGTTTACGGAAATTTGAGTTGTATTTGGAGATTGACATGGTTGATTGGACAGAGAAGACTGGAAGAGGAGATGTAATTCTGTGAACAGTTGAGATGAACAAGAATTGGATCTGGGAAGCGGAAATTGATGATAGAATTGATATGGATTTGATGGAAATGGCCATGATACAGTGTGTTAAGGGCTTGAGGTGAAGAACAATGGCTGCTGTCAGTTAGAAATGGGTTTGGGGTGGTTTGTCAGGAAAAAAAACTCTTTAAAGATCTGAGTAATGAATTAGAAGAACGTATTATTGGGTGAGATAATTGAAAATTCAAGAGGAAACTCTTTTGTGATTTTGTGATAATTGAAGAATTTTGAGCTAGTTATTTATTTTTATCTCAATTTCATTTTTCATACAGAATGCATAAGGAACAGATTGAGAACTGGCAGGATGAGATGAAGGAACTGAGATCACTGGATGCGATGAATGAAGAAGCAAATAATCGTCTTCATATGACTCGCTCGCTATTCCAGATTGTTCAGATGTGATCCCCATTGATAAGGTAATAGTGGTGATATTTACTGATTCTACTCAATTAGGAAATTTAGGATTTGATTTGTCGATATAACAACTGAAATTATATGATATGTGAGAGTTATGATGTGGTCAAGAAAGAGAGAAATAGGTTACTAGGTGATGCAATTTAAGTTAACAGAATCCACATAGAAACATTATAGAACTTTGATGACGAAGTAATTTGTTTATGTAGTGATTTTTTCTTATAATTCTTGCACGCTGTTTGTCAGTTTGGGAACTCGTAATAACATAGTGGCATTTTATGTTTGAAGAATTCCAGTCATATTAGTTAGCAGGTTATGTAAATTTATTTGGAATGCAGTGTTACGATGTGTATATTTAGCTGTTTTCTTTAATCCTGGACCTTGCTCCCCACTCCTGGTTAGATTTCAGGGAAAAAAATGCCACTAATAGATTACTTCAATTTGGCATCGCTAAGTGTAGTAGGGTCTATCTATGAACTTCATTTGTTGCTAATAGGTTGTTGAGGTGAGTTAACAGCTTACATGAGGGCTGGTGCTTCTTTTTCTGTGCACATAGGACATGCTAATTTAGTAGGCTGGATTAGAGAAATGGTTTGAGGGTTGTCAATTATCTGATCTGTACTCTCTTTTGTTATACATTTTCACTGAAATGGCATGCTTATGTATCAATAGGTTTTGGATACTTCACTAGGCTAAGCAAGATGTCCCTGTAGTTCTGATTCTTGGATTTTTAAGAGAAACTGATGATTTGGAACTTTGGAAATTCTGATTTTTTATTTTTTTCCTTTTTCACACAGAATCAAATGGTAGGGTGATATTAAGGAACTGAGATCACTCGCTGTCTGCTTCAGAATGGTCAGGTTTTGATTCTTGATAAGGCAGTAGTAGTATTAGTATCAACAAACAAATAATAAGAATTTTAGTTTACACGTTTGAACATTAATTAGCTGTAAGTTGCTCATTTGCATCGAATTATTTGAATTTTTTTTAGGAGCATGCATCTAATGTTGTATAGTTTGTTGTTGTTCATGATAATACTGCTTCCAGATTCGTTTATGTCCTTCAGAATTGCAGTGGGCATATAATGTTACTTTTATTGTTATTGTTATCAATTTTGTGATCCAATTTCATTTGTGGGTCTGTCATCCTTTCAAAACTGCTTCCCTATTCTTAATCCTTGAAATAGAAAATATCTGGTCTCCGTTGCTACTCTTTTACTGGTTGATCAACAGAAGTACAGAACCGTGCACAGACCACAGGATAGGGGTCTTGTGGCTCTTGTTGCGCAAGATGTTCCAGTGTGCTCTTTACCTGTCCTTACCCATGGTCCCAATGTTTGGAAGTGGCAAGCAGTGAAGGTTTGGCAGTGTTGTTTCTGGTGTTGTCATCAGTTGGAGCCTGGAGGAAGTGGTATTGGCAGAAGATGATGAAGTTGAGTTGAGAAGATAGACATGAAATGGTGAGTTGTAGGTGCAGTTTTGGTGTTGGGATGTTTGAACTGGAATGGCTTGAACTGTGTTGAAAAATGCAACTCTGCAGTGAATGAAACTGAGATGCAGCTTCAGATGATGCAAGACGATAAGCTGGTGCTGTTATTTATGAATCTACAGAGTGAATTTGATATTGCAGCTGCAATTGCAATGGATGCAGTTGACTGAAATGAGTTTAGAAGATCAGTGCTGGTGAATGCAGTTGCAGATAATAGTGGTATTGACCTGCAAATGGAGTTCAGGCTTAGATGGAACTGAAAAAATGGGTAGCTGCAGTTGGTTTGTGTTGATTTGGTGTGAAGCAGTGGTCAGGGGATTGTAGGTGCTACAGTGGTGCTGCAATGAAGAAAATGAGAGAACTAGATACTGAGATTGGGAAGATATGAAGCTTCCATAGCTGTGGAATGTGGCTGAACTGAAGTTGTGAGGCGTAGTGAGGCGCAGCAGGAGCTTAGACCTTGGAAAATTGGACCAGTCAGCTAAGCTGACTCTGACTCACCATCTGATTTGACTCAGTGTTTGACCGGGTTGACTCAGCTGACCTGAACGGATTGGCTCGTTTGGCTGGTTACCGGAAGGACTTAGCCGGTCACCTGAGCTACTTTCCCGGCCAACTTCCGGCGACCTAACATCTCTTTTATAGTGTTTTCTTCATTTACAAATATGAATCCATGCAATAAAGTAGTGGTGTCGTTTCATCAATTTATTCGGTCGGCCCTCTCACCGTGGCAACGGTTGTACTAGTATAAAAAAAATGTTACCATATTTATGAAATCAAAGATGTTTCCTTCAAGAAAAATATATCAACAATCACCCAGACATTTTACTCTGATTATGTCAACCATATTAAAAAAACAACAAGATAGTTGTGTGTTCCACATTTGCAGCAGCAGAAACTTGGGAGAGCTGGATCACGTCATTAGTTGACGTTCCTTATAGTTCTACTCTTGATGTTGGTCCGACAGTAATCATTCCTGGATGCCTTTTGCAGGTCAAGTTTATCTACCTTCGTCAAGTCATTCTCATTCCGACAAATAGCTTCCGTACTGAATTCCTCGTCGATATCATCACCAACATTTTTCCAGTTTTGGGTAGGTGCACCTAACACAATAGACTTTTTTTATTTTCCTGGTCTGTCACATAAAATATTTGCTTAGCTTGGGAGGCTACAATGAAAGGATTATTATGGAGTCCCAACTTATCAAGCTCAACCAAAATGTAGTCGAGTTTTTCTTTTGAGATCCATGCTTTGTTAACCCATTTACACTTGAAAAGTGGCATTTTCAACGAATGATATGTCAGCACCCATATATCTTGTAAAAAACCGTATCCGCCTGATTTAGGGAAATCCCCGCTTTTCTAATGTGCGTGTCAGTTTCCTCTACGTAAACCCCGTTATTCTTGTACACGGAACCATCACTAGATTTTGTGCAAAACAGGTATCCATTGATATGATATGCTTCGTATGTCTCTACTTGTTTATCCGGTCCAATTGATATCCACCTTAAGTTCTCACTGAAGTTTTCCCTAGAGTCTGCCCACTCACTCTCAACCTGAAATACATTATAATTAAGGATTAGCTTTCGTCTCAATGCAAAAGTTACATAACAAGAGTGACATTTTTGCAAACTCTTACCACTCCTGTAACCATTTGGCGAACTCTTCATCATGTTTTTGATCTAGCTGTCTATCCTTCATACCAAGATATTTATCCTTCAAAAATTTCTGGTGTCATCTGGACAGTACAATGATTAATGTTATTATCTTTACAGAAATTCATACACAGAATCAGAAACTAATTAAATAAAATATGAGGTTATTTGGTTAGATCTAGTTATACTTACTCAATGTAAGGATAAAATTTAGGCGAATTCCGCAATACATAGAAATGCCCTTTATCAAACAGATCCTTATCGACAATAGGATACTTAGCACCTGACATTGGTTTTTCCCTGAAATTATAAGAATCTTCGCCATTGTCAGATCTGGTGGAATTCCGATTGTATCATTCATGCTTTGTTGGTGCTCACTGATCATCTTAATTGAATTTTACGCAATATTCCCTTCAACAATGCTTCCTCCAGGTCTGTTTTTGTTCTTCACATGCCCTTTAATGACCTTCAAGCACCTTTCGAACGAATACATCCATCGAAAGCATACATGACCACAAAATTCCACTTCCCTGGTAAGGTGCACAGTTAAATGAACCATGATGTCGAAAAAGGATGGAGGAAAGTATTTCTCGAGCAAGCACAACGTCACAACGATTTCCTACTGCAATTTTTCTAGCTCTGCCACCTTGATTTCTTTGTTAGATATTTCCCTGAAAAAGTAACAAAACCTGATAATAGCATATCTTGTTGGCTGCGGCATAATTGATTTAACCACAATGGGAAAAAATGTTGCATTAGCATGTGATAATCATGCGATCTTAGTCCGATAAGCTTCCGATATTTTCGATTCACCAGGGTTGAAAAGTTTGAACAATGCCCTTGTGGAACCTTTATCTCGGATAATGTTTTGCAGAACTTGTCCTTTTCCTCCAGGCTTAATTTGTGACATGCTGCCGGTAGTGTATATCCTCCTTTGCCATTTTTCTTAGGTTGCAACTTGTCTCTAAAACCCATGTTTTGCAGATCCATTCGAGCATCCAAGTGGTATTTCGACTTGAATTCACTATTCAACAATGTTCAAACGATACTCTCGCATACATTCTTTTCGACGTGCATGAAATCTATGCAATGGTGGACAACATGATACCTCCAGTAGGGGAGGATCCAGAACCATATATTGAGCTTTTTTTCCAGTAGGGTCTGACGGTCTCCTTCTCCTTCCCATTAACCTTTATTAGGTCGATGGTCTTTTCGATTCTCTTCATCTTTCCACCTCTTCCATGGTTATCCTGCACGAATTCCACTACAATGTTCTTCGATCCTTTTCCAAATTCATTCTTTATAAACTTTACCTCATTGTATATTTGTGACGGGGTCATAAGTTCCGGAACATTGTCAGTTTCATCTTTTCCATTGAACCCCTTCTGAAATCTGAATGGATGAACATATGGTAAGTATCTTCTATGCCTGGTATAAACCTCTTTCCTACATCGTTTTATCATGACATAGTAAGTATTTCTCCCATACACCTTACATGCGTCTTTTCCTTGGTAGGGGCTACGACACAGTGTACCGAGAGCAGGGTAATCATTTATTGTCCATAAAACAACCGCACGTAGAGTAAACATCTCATGTTTGAGAGCATCAAAACATTCGAATCCCTCAAACAATTCCTTAAGATCCTCAACAAACTCTTGTAACATAACATCAATGTCCTTACAAGGCCCTCCATCGATAATTAATGACGACATGGTGAACTTTCTCTTCATACACAACTATGACGGAAGGTTGTAAATCAATGTCAGAATTGGCCACACACTATGTCGTTTTTGCATGCCTTTGTTTACGTTAACCCCGTTAGCCGAAATGCCTAGGCACATATTTCGAGGATCATTATGAATTATAGGATATCTTTTATCTATATTTTTCCATGTCGGTAAGTCTGTCGGATGCCGTAAAACACCCTTGTATTTCTTTCTGGTGGTTTCGTGCCACAATAAATATTCGACAATTCTCTTTGATTGAAACAACCGTTCCAGTCTTGGGATAATTGGGAAATACCACAAGACTTTTTACGGAATATTTTCATGCACCTCTTGGGTGGTCTTGTCAACTTTCCATCTTGATCCCCCACAGGTGGGACACATGATGCGATCCTTGTAATTCTTTTTATAGAGAATGCAGTCATTGATGCACAAATGTATCTTTACGTACCATGAATCCAAATCACTCAACACTTTCTTAGCTTCATATGTACTTTTCATCATCTTATTTTCTAGAGGGAGCATGGATTTTAACAGTGGTAGAAGTTCATCAAAGAACTTGTCGGAAGCTCCATGCTTGATCTTCAAGTTAAACAGGTCATACATTGCATATATCTTTGTAAAATCGACACATCCTTCGTATAGGGGTTTCCCAGCATCTTTGAGTAGCCGTTGCATCTTTTCAGAATCATTTGAAATTTATATGCTAATAAAGCACTAATCATTTCTATAGTCTCTGCAGCATGTGTTGGTTCATCAGTGTGCGGACCGTCGTTGCCATTACCATCAAGAAGTGTCCACATTGATGACTCATCTCCTTCTCCGCGCTTAGTCCATACGACATAATTTTGCTTTAATCGAGAAGAATATAAATGAAACCTAACTTTACTTGCCTTGTGCACGTAGACGTTGAGACATTTCACACATGGACATAAAAACTTAACTTTGCCCTTGTCGTCTGGTTTTCGTTTCCCGTTCGCAATATCCTGATGGTATGTATGCGTAGCAAACTTTATAAATGAGTTGACTCTGTCTTTATAACGCGTTTTGATTCTATCGATATACATCCAAGATTTATCGATTACTCTAGGATCCATTATGAATTGTCAGATACATGGATGGAGAAAAAAACTTGTCAACATCTTGTGAAAATGCTATTATGGTCCGAATAAAACTCTGAATTATCATTGCAAAGAGTAATACAAACACAAAGAGTAATCACAAATCATTATCTGAGTTCAGTTATTATATATGAATCATACAAATAATCAGAGGTTAGCTACCTACGTACAGTTGCATGTGAATACAATATTTACCCTACTATGACCGTTAGAGTTACAATCTCAGTTAACAAAGCAGTACTGAAAAGGAATACTTACACAGTCGATCCGATTATTCCGCAACTTTAAGCAAAACTGTCAGGGGAATATATTGTTTATCCAGGAGATGAATCAGATGATCAAAGTAAACCAGTTTTTTTTTCTTTTACGGGGAGATTAAAAGAAAGATGAATCTGATGATCAAATAATCAGATTTAAGAGTAGAAACATGAATGATTTAAGATGAGAGAGATGAACACAGAGGGTAGAGATTATAAGTGGGTAATGTAAATGGAAATGCGGTAATATTTTTTACTAATAATATTTAAGTGTATCTCGTAAATAATTTTGTAAAATAGGAAGGTAAATATCCTCCAAATTGCATGCTGCACGTGCTATGTTAAAAAATTTACTAGTCAAATTGTGTTATCCTGCTGCATAATCTTCTGCTTTGACGGCTCTAAAACACCGGAGTTAGGTGCCATTAATATTCATTCCTTCCTGAAAGTTTTGGAGTACGTATTGCTGCAGTTGTTATAACCGTACTAAAAAAATACACTTTCTGGCCTAAGAGTGATGATTGAGGAATTTCACGAAGATGAGAGATTTGGGATTAATGATGCAGTGTTAGCCCAAAAGACCGATTCCGAAGCGGACGATGCAGATGAAGACAAGGAGGAAGAGGGGTTTGTTGAGGAGGAATAGGGGTCTGATGAGGAGGAAGATGAGTCTGATGAGGAGGAAGATGAATCTGATGATTCTGATTGCGAGTGATGGGTATGACAATGAGTAAGCCTTATCGACATTTGAATTCTTTTGTAGAGAGACGGTGGATTTTTGGGTAAGTGCTCGAATGGAAATGATGATATAATATTAAAAAATGGTTAAGAAATAGCTATTATCAAAGTACAAAGAAAAACTTCAAATGGAGAGGGGTCTAATGCAAATGGTAAGTCACTGACTCATGTTTTCTTTTTTGGTTATGGCAATGGAGACTGAAAATGCAGGGGAATGTTATGTTATTTTGCTTTTTTCCTTTTCTTTTTGGTATTTGGATTTTTGTGGGTAAGATGGTGAAATACTTGTAAATGGCAGATGATGGGATTTCAAAGTTGTTGTTGTAATAGGTTCATTGAGACTTGTGAAAGCAATAGATTTTAGACTTATAAAACTTAAAAACAAAGAACTTAATGCAAAATTTATTTCAAGATATTAGAAAATAACCAAGACACTGATTCCACTATTACACATGAATGAATGATGGTAAATAATCAAAAACTCTATTTATCTTTTAAGTCCCTTATTTCTTAATCCACAAATAATCAGGCATATTCTCAAATATTAATTGTATTCCCTAAGCATAGATTATCAATTGACTAAATAAAGTATAACCTATCAAATTGATCACAACTAATTAAGAAAATTACGCAAACAATTTAAAACTCTGCAAAACCTGTGAGTAAGTGAATTATAAATTATAAATTATAGAAAATAATCAATTACCAATTATTCATGCGTAAATGGCTTCCTCATTGCCTTGGTTGTGGGAGAATTAGCTCATCATCATGTTGGAAACACGCTCAAAATTCATTTGTATTGCTCAAAGTGTTGACAAATGATGAAAATGGGAGAAATATAATAAAAACTTGGTTTGTATCACTTATTTTTGTTACAAACCGAACTGTTACAGAGAACGATAAATAATAAACGTCACAGATATTGTGGCAATACAATTCTCTCAGAATGTGTCGTTGTTACTGCAGCATGAACGACAGTTCCATGTGCGTCTTATGTTCTCCGTGTTCTTCTCAGCAGCAGAAATGGTGGTTTCCTGCCACTTGATTTTCTCGCTCAGTAATGTTCTCTGTACTCTCCCGAACTCTCTATGTCCCCTCTATGCTTCAGCAGAACCCTTTTTATAGCCAACAACTCCTCCAAATCTCTCATTAAACTTCAAAATCTTCTTCATTACTTCGGTAATATTTATCTTCTCTTTTTGTAGAAGCACGGGAATTCTTCTACTCTCATGCGTCTTCTACTACCCAACACACTCCAAACACGTTCTTACATGCCTCAGATGACGTCAAATACTCTCAAGCCTCACAAAATCTCCAAAAATAACTCGGAGAATCCAGCAAATACCTTCCTTGCTCTGTTTTGTAAAATCCACGTACACAACCATATTTGACCGATTCTAAGGTCACTACCAATCCTGTTTAGTCAAAACAGGCAATTCCCAACCACTTCCAGCGATTAAGTCTCCTTAAAATTACTCGAAAATCAAAACAGCAAACTCGGGTTTTTTTCTCCAAATAATATTCCCGCCAAAAATGAATTCGAATGAAGAAAAAAGGGTTGCCTTTTATCCAACAGCTGGGGTGCCTTTAGCAGGTGGCGCCATGGGTGTAGATAGCAGGTGGGCCCCCCTAGCAAATGAGGTTCCCTTATCCAAAACAGGAGTCTCTTTAGCACATGTTCTCCAGGGGTGCCCCGGGCAACTTTCGAGCCGAATTTTCCAAAAATGTTTATTTCCCAAAAATACCTACAAACACATAAAACACCATAATAAGTAAGAAATCGAGTACCAACAATACAAAAAAATGAGGACAACTTAGACAGAAAAATGTGTCTGTCAGCAGACCAAATTTGCCTTAATGTTTTGGGTATGTTTTGGTTTATGAACATGTAATTGGATATAAAATGATAGTGTTGCTGCTAAATGTTGCTCAACACTAAATGAACATAACGGTTATAAATTTTAGATGCAATATGATGAAGTCAGCTTATCTATATTGTCCGACGATTGTGTGTCGATAATGTTGGAGATGCAGGATGTATTCTAGAAACTAAAACTACAATCAAAGAACTGGAACAAGTACAAGACTAAAATGTATTGAAAACAAGTGTTTCTTAGTAGTTGCCCTGCAATGCTCTAGGTTCGCATAAGGTACAACATGTTTGAAATTGCATCTTTAATTCTCTATCCAGTCTAATTCACTTGAAGGAGAGGCATATAGACACCTAGTCTTAATCTACAATCTGGCAAAGGGAAAAATTACGAACATCCATATATGTTTGATCTTTATATCTTCTGTCAAATACATGACTAACAAAAATTGACTTGCATATAATAGACATAAACACTACTTGGTGGAGCCTTATGCACACCTAATTTAATTCTACAATCTGACAGTGAACACAAATCACAAAGACTCCTGAGATGCTTCTTATCAAAACATAATACAAGATTTATTCACCAATGCTGACATCCTACAACCATATACTATGTCTGTGTTTAAGATCATCTGTCAATTGACATAGTTATCTTAAAGCATGAAGCATTCTCAAAACAGGATATAATTGGTGGAGGCATAAAGCATGCAATTGGGATGTTCATAATCACCAAAACATTCTCAAAACATCATACAATTGACAACAACATATAAATAAACCTAAAAGTTGATAGATAGAGATGTTCATAATCACCATCAGAAATTGTACCATTCAATATTGTTGGGTCCGGAAAGGTGTCTAAATTTGATGCGATGAAAACGGGCCTACAGTAATACCGCAAGTGCACGGTCGTCAGTTGTAGCTCGTGCAAGTACGGGTCGATCCACAGAGATCGGGTGTGTTTCGGATGTGTTTTAGCTAATTGGGTTCCTAGATTTGCTTTGGGCTTAGAAGCCCTTTGGAAGTGTTGGGCTTAATGTACTATTGGGTTTGAATACTCTTTGAATGAATTGGGCTTAGTGGGTTTGTTAAAAATAAAATGAACTGAGCTTGGGCTCAGTTATCTTTGAAGTGCAAATGGGCTTTGGGCCTTTGATTGAGCTTTGGGTTAAGCCCACAGTTGATTTGGATTGGGCCTTCAACCTTAACCCAAACTGGGCTTTGAGCTTTAATGGAATGGGCCTTAGTGAACTAGACCTTGGGCTTTTGTTTTGGTCTTACAGTTGGGCTCAAATTGTGCTCTGGGCTTTTGGAAGTGAGCTTTGGAGAGCAAAGCAATCAGCAGCAATGCAACAGCCACAGAAGTGGATTGGCAGCAGCAGCTGCAGAAAGGCAGCAGCAACAGAAGAAGTGGCTTGGCTGCAGGAGAGGAAGGGGCAGCAGCAGCAACTTGGCAGAGCAGCAGGCACCAGCAGCAGCACAAGCGCAGCACAAGTAGGAGCTGCAACAGCACAAGGCCAAGAAGAGGGAAAAACAGTGCAGCAGCACAAGTGCTGCAGCAGCAATTGCAGCAATAGAAGAAATGCAGCAGGGAAAGCAAGTAATGCAGTGAAAATGCAAAACAGAAAATGCAGGTAAACCAAACAAGTGAAAGGAAACAAGACTAACAGTTGAAGATGGATTTATGGATGACAGGGAAGGTTGATTATGGAACTAGGGGTTGAATTCACTCTAACTTTTACTGTGTATTCTTCTATAGGAAGTTAAACACAACTATGGTATTATTTCCAAAGCACTAATTGTCTTTCTACAGCACAACTAGTCAAGGGATTATGAATTCAGCTTGAGTTGCAGCTTATCAGCAGCTCATGATCCTAACTACAAAGTATACTTGGCATACATTGTGAAAGTGAGGTGATGATGAGCTAAGTTCAAGTTTTTCCTAAACCTGCTTAGCTTTCTAGAGCAATGTGATCAATGTACTACACAATAAGACATTAGAGATTCATCAAGTCCCTAGCAGGGTGGTTTAGAACATGACAAACAGCATAACAGTGAGTATTTAACAGTGAATAGAAGGTCTAACATGAACACACACAAACAAACATTGAACTGAAATTAACATGTGACACAAACATCTAACATACTAACATACTAACAGGATACACATACAACAAGAACACAAGCATTACAGGGATATCATACATTGAACAAGTGCAGGAACAATTAACCTAACCCAAACAGGGGGAAACTTGGCTAGTCCAAGAACAAGTTTTACATCTCATACATCAGTTCTATTTATACCCAAATTAGCAAATTAGGGTTTACACCCATTTTCCCCAAATATCTTCAATACACAGTACAAATAGGGTTTAGCTAATTACCCAAAATTAGCTTCCAAACTCCAAAATTTGCTCGACCCATGCTTCTTGATGTCCCTCTGATGCTCTTCCTGCTCCTATTGTCCCCTAATTTCTAGCTATTTTACTCACCCCAAAACCTAGGGTTTCAGAGGTTGTGAGATGAAGAAAATAGCTAGGCTAGGGCGTTGTCGGGTGTTGGAGATGGTAGTGGCAGTGATGGAACTGGTGGTGGTGGCAGAACTGTGGAGGTGATGGTGTTGGCGGCATGGCAGGAGCGAGAGTTGCAGTTGCAGAGCTCTGCAACGGTCGGGTGGAGGGGAAGAAAGAAAGAGGAGAAGAATGGGTCGGGTTCAGGGTATAGGTATAGGTTGCTATTGTGTGAGGCGGGATATCAAATTTAGATGTTGGCGAATCTGAGATGTTGGATCATTGGATATGATTGGAATCGAACGGATAGATGGAAGGATGTGTGAAGCGACCGTCGGATTCTGAGGTGCAGCGAAGTTAACGGCACCAGATGGAGTTAGGTGCTGTAGTGTAAGGCGGAATCATCGGGAGTTGATGCACAGGCATAGGAGCGACCGTTGGATTCAACTACCATCTAATCTGAAGGCTTGGAATTTCAGCGCTGTGGTGCTTGGCAGAGACTTCCGATTTTGATGCTCTATGAAGGAGCGACCGTCGGATGCTCCCGAGAACTGATCTGATGGCTGAGAACGGAGGCGCTTTTGTGTGTAGAAAATGAGGTTGTGCGCACCATTCTTCGCGGCTTCCTTGCGTAATTTCTCCCGGCTTTTCACTACTTTTCTGCTCTTTTCGCTCCGCGACTCATCCGAACTTTATTTACTACCTAAAAATGCAAAATTAATTAATAAAAATATTTATTCTTGAAAACAATGAAAATACAGAATATGGGATAAAATGTAGAATTAATGCACAAAAGATGAGTTAAATGCCAACAAAAAGGGATAAATATATACAATATTAGGCACTCATCAAATACACCCAAACCTGAATTTTACTTGTCCTCAAGTAAAACAAAACTAAGGAAATCCTAACTATACCACTGTCGCTGGTCTCTCGAATGCATTTAGCGTATGCACTAAGCCTTTTAAACCACTAAGTGTCCCTAGTGGACGAGTTGAAGTCTCGTGAAGGTTTGCTTAGAACGTACCTACAAAGTTCTAGGTCAAAATATAAGCTCAGATTCCATCAAATGTGACATGTGCAAAACAGTTCAAGCTCACAGCAAAATGGAGATGTCAATCTAGCTATCAAAGGCACAATCCTAGCACTGATAACAAAAAAAAGACATGTGATAAGAGTGTAAAGTGTATCTACACATGTGTAAAGAAAGATCTGAAGTTATGACTACTAATCACCAAGAGATAGTTTCTCAGGCTAAGAACCAAGGTCGAAATCTAACTAGCTGTCCGGACTTTACGAGAATTGTGAATGAGTTGGAGGTATTTCACAATTACTCGCTTTGTAAATCAATGGCATACACCCTTCCTTGCTTATTACAACAAAAAATGACTCTTTACATGACTCTTATTTACATTGACTACTCTCTTTTATTTTTGGATAAGAGAGAACTATTTTCTTTACATGACACAAATGGAATTTGAATACTTGATTTTTTTTTTGTATTTTTCTGATATTTTTTTCTGAATATATACATCGTTTTTTTTTTTTTAATAAGGAAACACTTTTGATACAAATACAAAAGGAAACAAAAGATTACATGACACTTTGCAAGAGGTAGCCCTTTTTGATGCACCCAGTTAAATTCGATGGTTGTCTTTCTTAATGTAACCTCCACCTTCTATCCCAACCAACCAAAGAACAAGCTAGTCAAGTTTCGTTCAGTATTCTAAAGTGATTGGCAATCGTAACTTCCTATCAAACACCTTGAAGATCGAGGCCATACATGTATTGGTAGATCGTGCGCGTGCAAATTTCTTATCACTATGTGAATTGTGCTAGAATCAGGGTGCCTAAATATCTAGACTAAGACTCCTAATAAAAATACATATTTGCACACGAGTCAACATTTCAAGGTAAATGAGCTCCATTTTTATGATTTTTCATTTTTTAATTTTTTATTGAATTTTGATTTTTTTAATTTTTTTGGAATTTTTCAATTTTTTCAAAAAGAAGAAGGAGTTCGTTTTCAATTATGGCAAATTATCGTGGTATCTACTCTATACCCCCAAACCTAAACTAAACATTGTCCTCAATGTTTCAAAACATGGAAAGAATTATAAAACAACATATGGAAAGGGACATGCTGAGTAGAGTAAAAGGAGAGAGAATACCCGATTTCGGCGAAAGCAGAATTAAAACTCCGTTATTCAAGGCAAAAATCCAACATATTTCAACCGAGATCATATTGGATCAGCAAAATATATACAAAAGGAACAAAAGGGTTTTTAAGAAATTTTAAGAAATTTTAACTACTGGATTATATACAAAAAAATTCACCATACACTAACAATCTAAAGAGTTGAGGATCAACCCAAAAGACGAAGTGTAGACATTTCAACAGCTTCACACAGTAATAACAGGAAAGAAACGCAAGTGAAACCGTGAAACAAAATGAGCTACCCCCAAACCTGGATTTTACAGAAGATATAATTTTGAAAACAAAATCGCGCAGTTTCGGGGGTTCATCATGCAAAAGGTCTAGCTCGAAATGAACTGTGCTAGGGACGGGCAAACATGCAATTTCCAACTGTGGTTCCTCAAATGTATTATATTTAGAAGCAAAATAGTCCAAGAGGACTTGGGAAGCACACAGTTCCAAACCTAG
>NC_039361.1:163466776-163467455 GCF_003573695.1 Papaver somniferum
GGCTTAGTGGGTTTGTTAAAAATAAAATGAACTGAGCTTGGGCTCAGTTATCTTTGAAGTGCAAATGGGCTTTGGGCCTTTGATTGAGCTTTGGGTTAAGCCCACAGTTGATTTGGATTGGGCCTTCAACCTTAACCCAAACTGGGCTTTGAGCTTTAATGGAATGGGCCTTAGTGAACTAGACCTTGGGCTTTTGTTTTGGTCTTACAGTTGGGCTCAAATTGTGCTCTGGGCTTTTGGAAGTGAGCTTTGGAGAGCAAAGCAATCAGCAGCAATGCAACAGCCACAGAAGTGGATTGGCAGCAGCAGCTGCAGAAAGGCAGCAGCAACAGAAGAAGTGGCTTGGCTGCAGGAGAGGAAGGGGCAGCAGCAGCAACTTGGCAGAGCAGCAGGCACCAGCAGCAGCACAAGCGCAGCACAAGTAGGAGCTGCAACAGCACAAGGCCAAGAAGAGGGAAAAACAGTGCAGCAGCACAAGTGCTGCAGCAGCAATTGCAGCAATAGAAGAAATGCAGCAGGGAAAGCAAGTAATGCAGTGAAAATGCAAAACAGAAAATGCAGGTAAACCAAACAAGTGAAAGGAAACAAGACTAACAGTTGAAGATGGATTTATGGATGACAGGGAAGGTTGATTATGGAACTAGGGGTTGAATTCACTCTAACTTTTACTGTGTATTCT
>NC_039361.1:163467465-163469220 GCF_003573695.1 Papaver somniferum
ATCGCGCAGTTTCGGGGGTTCATCATGCAAAAGGTCTAGCTCGAAATGAACTGTGCTAGGGACGGGCAAACATGCAATTTCCAACTGTGGTTCCTCAAATGTATTATATTTAGAAGCAAAATAGTCCAAGAGGACTTGGGAAGCACACAGTTCCAAACCTAGGTTAGGAATTTTCAGAAAAATTGGTTTTACAATATTGGCACAAACCAAATCTAGGTAGGGTGGAAGGCCAACAGATTGTGACTTAGGTAGAAGAATAGGCATATCATTATCAATCAATTCAAAATCTCCTAAATCATCTACACATGTCACATCATGCTCACAATCGTCATTCACATTGGCAAGTTCACACTCAGAATCATCAACATCATCAACAAATTTATTCTCATGCATCGGCAAATCAGGAGAAATGTCACAATGTGACCTAGGTAGAGAATCAGACACATCACATATATTTTCATGCATATTAGTGTCTACAGAAGATTCAACTATTCCTATGTCATGTTCATCTTCACAGAATAATTGTACGAATCCCATGTCAATATCAAAATCATATGAATTACAATGAGTATTAGAAAAAACAACATTCATGAAGGTCGAGGGCGAGAAGCCATATGTTATTGAACCAACAGGTTCCACAATATTTTCATGTTCTCCTAACATATCATCATAATCATCATAATCATCATCATGGTAGCATGCATATTGGTCCTCATTAAAAGTGGTGGTGTCATTAGTCGATTCATGTTCCTCTAAATTAGGTTCATAATCATCATTTACATGGATGGGACTAGACACTTCATTAGGGACAACATACATTTCCTCATGAATTTCCTCCTTTTGTAGGTGAAGCAAAATCTGATCTAAATGTGCCTTAATTCGTGATGTAGATCTATCGAAGTTTTGCTCACTGAGTCTGAAAGATTCTGTGGTGGAGTCTAAATTCATGGGAGTACAAAATTCTTCATGTTCAAATTGTGGTGATTGGTACATGTGTGCATGGTCATTAGGGTTTATAAAAGATTGATCACAACCCTCAAAGGATTGATTATGGTCCCAATGACTACCATTCTCACAATTTATGGGCATTTCATACCTTGGATTTTCTCTAGTTTGCCTAAAATTATGCAAAATATGACAATTCTCAACAGGGTGGTCTAAACTACCACATGCGGGACATGCATAGATTTCAGGTTGCCTAAGAAAATTAGATGTGACAGATTCCTCATGTGCTTGCATTTCTAAAGCTGTGATTCGAGCTTCTATTTGATCCATAAGAGATGATTGTGTGAGTGAGGCACTAGCAAAATGTTCATTTTCACGTTGTGGCGAATGATGCATGTATGAATAGTCATTAGGGTTCATGTATTGCAGGTCGGGACTTTGAAAATGTCCATAATAATTCCTATGACTATTGACATCATGGTCCGTGGAAGGTTCATAACGTGGCAGATGCCCATAAGCAAGTTCTCTAAGAGTTTTATTTCCATCCCCAGGAGCGGACCAATATCCAGACATGATTGGCTCAAAAGCTAAGTAACTATGTTACAAAGCTCAGAATTTGGTTTTTTAAAGGGTTTGGATTTTTGGGAAAAATTTGGTTTTGGTGGGAGACATTTTGAAAATTTGGTTTAAAATGGGAGTAAAAATAAAAATTTTGGTTTAAGATGGGAGCAAGTAAAAATTTGGTTTTAAAATTGGGAGCAAAGTAGAAAATTTTAATTTTAATTTTTTTTTTTTTTTTTTTTTTTTTTT
>NC_039361.1:163469391-163525427 GCF_003573695.1 Papaver somniferum
TTTTTTTTTTTAAGGAAATAAAATAAAATTAAGAAAATTTTGGTTTTTGAATGGGAGCAAGCCCACTGTGCAAGCCTCTGATGAAATGGGAGGAAGGCTGCGACCTACGAAAATCCAAGTTTTAATTTTGAAAGTTTAATTTGGCCCAGTTGGTTAAGGCCCGACGTTTGTTTTAAAACTTTGGTTTCGAGGTCCACTTACAAGTCCACAGTCAGTTAGAAGCTCAGCTGGGTTTAAACCCAGAGTCCAAAATATAAGTCCAATGAAAAAAATTTAAACAAGCCCACACAAAATAATTACAAGCCCACAAATTAAACAACAAGCCCAAAAATAAATTATTACAAACCCAAAATAGAAAAATAAAAAGCCCAAAAAAATTGGGTTAATTATTACAAGCCCACAATTAAATAAATTTGGAAGCCCACAGGTTGGGTTCTCTCAATGAAATGGGTTTAGGCTTACCTTTTTAGCACAGCCCAGCTGCTCTAATATTGTTGCAAAAACCCAGTTGGGTTTTGGTTCTTTTCCTTGGTGGCGTCCCAGCAGAGGAAAAACAGGTTCAGAATCAGCAGGTCCAACAGCAAATGAAATGAAGCAGATGCGGATGCAAATGCTATGCAATGAAATACAAAATAGCTAATAAAACACAGATAAAACACAGCACCAATCCCCGGCAGCGGCGCCAAAAACTTGTTGGGTCCGGAAAGGTGTCTAAATTTGATGCGATGAAAACGGGCCTACAGTAATACCGCAAGTGCACGGTCGTCAGTTGTAGCTCGTGCAAGTACGGGTCGATCCACAGAGATCGGGTGTGTTTCGGATGTGTTTTAGCTAATTGGGTTCCTAGATTTGCTTTGGGCTTAGAAGCCCTTTGGAAGTGTTGGGCTTAATGTACTATTGGGTTTGAATACTCTTTGAATGAATTTGGCTTAGTGGGTTTGTTAAAAATAAAATGAACTGAGCTTGGGCTCAGTTATCTTTGAAGTGCAAATGGGCTTTGGGCCTTTGATTGAGCTTTGGGTTAAGCCCACAGTTGATTTGGATTGGGCCTTCAACCTTAACCCAAACTGGGCTTTGAGCTTTAATGGAATGGGCCTTAGTGAACTAGACCTTGGGCTTTTGTTTTGGTCTTACAGTTGGGCTCAAATTGTGCTCTGGGCTTTTGGAAGTGAGCTTTGGAGAGCAAAGCAATCAGCAGCAATGCAACAGCCACAGAAGTGGATTGGCAGCAGCAGCTGCAGAAAGGCAGCAGCAACAGAAGAAGTGGCTTGGCTGCAGGAGAGGAAGGGGCAGCAGCAGCAACTTGGCAGAGCAGCAGGCACCAGCAGCAGCACAAGCGCAGCACAAGTAGGAGCTGCAACAGCACAAGGCCAAGAAGAGGGAAAAACAGTGCAGCAGCACAAGTGCTGCAGCAGCAATTGCAGCAATAGAAGAAATGCAGCAGGGAAAGCAAGTAATGCAGTGAAAATGCAAAACAGAAAATGCAGGTAAACCAAACAAGTGAAAGGAAACAAGACTAACAGTTGAAGATGGATTTATGGATGACAGGGAAGGTTGATTATGGAACTAGGGGTTGAATTCACTCTAACTTTTACTGTGTATTCTCCTATAGGAAGTTAAACACAACTATGGTATTATTTCCAAAGCACTAATTGTCTTTCTACAGCACAACTAGTCAAGGGATTATGAATTCAGCTTGAGTTGCAGCTTATCAGCAGCTCATGATCCTAACTACAAAGTATACTTGGCATACATTGTGAAAGTGAGGTGATGATGAGCTAAGTTCAAGTTTTTCCTAAACCTGCTTAGCTTTCTAGAGCAATGTGATCAATGTACTACACAATAAGACATTAGAGATTCATCAAGTCCCTAGCAGGGTGGTTTAGAACATGACAAACAGCATAACAGTGAGTATTTAACAGTGAATAGAAGGTCTAACATGAACACACACAAACAAACATTGAACTGAAATTAACATGTGACACAAACATCTAACATACTAACATACTAACAGGATACACATACAACAAGAACACAAGCATTACAGGGATATCATACATTGAACAAGTGCAGGAACAATTAACCTAACCCAAACAGGGGGAAACTTGGCTAGTCCAAGAACAAGTTTTACATCTCATACATCAGTTCTATTTATACCCAAATTAGCAAATTAGGGTTTACACCCATTTTCCCCAAATATCTTCAATACACAGTACAAATAGGGTTTAGCTAATTACCCAAAATTTAGCTTCCAAACTCCAAAATTTGCTCGAACCATGCTTCTTGATGTCCCTCTGATGCTCTTCCTGCTCCTATTGTCCCCTAATTTCTAGCTATTTTACTCACCCCAAAACCTAGGGTTTCAGAGGTTGTGAGATGAAGAAAATAGCTAGGCTAGGGCGTTGTCGGGTGTTGGAGATGGTAGTGGCAGTGATGGAACTGGTGGTGGTGGCAGAACTGTGGAGGTGATGGTGTTGGCGGCATGGCAGGAGCGAGAGTTGCAGTTGCAGAGCTCTGCAACGGTCGGGTGGAGGGGAAGAAAG
Organism: Papaver somniferum; assembly: GCF_003573695.1. Classification (NCBI taxonomy): domain Eukaryota; kingdom Viridiplantae; phylum Streptophyta; class Magnoliopsida; order Ranunculales; family Papaveraceae; genus Papaver; species Papaver somniferum. The sequence goes on from NC_039361.1 coordinate 163,471,935, forward strand.
AAAGAGGAGAAGAATGGGTCGGGTTCAGGGTATAGGTATAGGTTGCTATTGTGTGAGGCGGGATATCAAATTTAGATGTTGGCGAATCTGAGATGTTGGATCATTGGATATGATTGGAATCGAACGGATAGATGGAAGGATGTGTGAAGCGACCGTCGGATTCTGAGGTGCAGCGAAGTTAACGGCACCAGATGGAGTTAGGTGCTGTAGTGTAAGGCGGAATCATCGGGAGTTGATGCACAGGCATAGGAGCGACCGTTGGATTCAACTACCATCTAATCTGAAGGCTTGGAATTTCAGCGCTGTGGTGCTTGGCAGAGACTTCCGATTTTGATGCTCTATGAAGGAGCGACCGTCGGATGCTCCCGAGAACTGATCTGATGGCTGAGAACGGAGGCGCTTTTGTGTGTAGAAAATGAGGTTGTGCGCACCATTCTTCGCGGCTTCCTTGCGTAATTTCTCCCGGCTTTTCACTACTTTTCTGCTCTTTTCGCTCCGCGACTCATCCGAACTTTATTTACTACCTAAAAATGCAAAATTAATTAATAAAAATATTTATTCTTGAAAACAATGAAAATACAGAATATGGGATAAAATGTAGAATTAATGCACAAAAGATGAGTTAAATGCCAACAAAAAGGGATAAATATATACAATATTTGGCACTCATCAAATATCAGTAGTGTGTAACCTCCAATTTGTAAAATCATTAAACCCCCAAATGAATGAATGGAAAAATACCTTAGATGAAGATGACCAAGATTTTGATTTCCAAAATTATGAATCACTATCAATACTTCTATGAGAGATCAATTAAACTTAAACCTAGGCCTGAATCGATTTTTCACAGAAGAATCAATTGATTCATTGTTGTTGATGAGATTGTATGCAGATGAATCTCGAAGAAACCCCCAAATGAATGAAGAAATACCTAAGATGAAGATAACCCATGCTTCGTATTTCCAATATTATGAATCAATGCAAATACTTCTATGAGAGTTCGATTGAACTTAAATCTATCCTTAAATCGATGTTTCACAGAAGAGTTGATCGATTCTTTCGTTATTGTCGATGAAGTTTTGTGCGGCTCAAATGAATGAAATTAGATGAAATAATAATGAGATATATCTGAGGCGCTGTTCAGGACATAGTGTTGGTATATTTTTGTGGCTCATTTGAGTTGTTGGTCAGGGACCAGGGTATTCAGATATGGAATGATACCTGAGCCAAACCATGTTGCAGTTCAAGGTATGGCCTCTGTTAACTAATTAAAATTAAATGAATATACATAATTGAGATGATTTTATTTTTCTTAACTTATTTTGTTTGACCTAATTTTCCTCGCGTCATTAGGGGAGACCCTAAAAGAATTAGGGGCGACGCAAAAAGATAAAAAAGGTTACCCAAACCTAAATTCAGTCCATCCTGTATCTTCGATTTTTCAAAATGGAAAATATGCCCTCAACAATCGGTAGTTTATTTCGTCTGCCTCGTTTTTTCCTACAAGCCCTCTAAATTGGTAGTCATATCTATAATCAGGTATGTAAGTGCATACAATCGGTATATAATCGCATAATCGGTAGTTATGGTGTGGACAATTGGGTGTTTTATAATACTACATTATTTCCCGATTTGAAGTTGCCCCAAAACTGAAATTGGAAAAAAAAAGTTTTCGAATTTGGGAACTAAAATAATCGGTAGAGTAGGAGTTAACTTTTCACCCGATTAATAAGTTTCCCCAAAAATGAAATTTGAAAAAATCTCTAGTTTTTGGAATTTGGGAACTGCCATAATCGGTAGGATATGAAGGTTAAAATAGATAATGGATTATGAATCATAAAAGACTTTTTCAAAGTTCTTCTAGGGTTTAGGAGCCCATTGGTCTGTTTATATTCATTTGTGATCAAAATTCCCTTCACTTGTTTTATCTTTGAAAGATACAACTTCATGGCTCCCGTAACTAGAAGTACCACAAAAAGGGATGCAGTTGAATCAGTTAATGTGTATCTTTTTGAAGGAATCATATCCTCAAGGAAGAAGAAGTAGATATCTACAAATGATGAAGAAGGTTCTTCCTCTAACTGCCTCTTGTCTGTTTCTCATTTTGATAATAACTTTAGAGGTATGGTAAAGGATTTCATCAACAAAATAAATGATTTAAAATCTCAAATCATGTCTGCATTTAGAAAAAATAGCTCACTATGAACATATGTTGTCTCTAACAAAGAACACCCTATGTGAACTAAAAAGATAACTTAATGACTTAACTGATACTTCTGAAGATTTGGAAGAATTGAATGATCCCATAATCAATGGGTTTTTCAATAATGAGAAGGAATTCTCAGTAGATGCTCTGAGAAAGTTGTACGATGTCTAGGAAATTTCTTATGAGAATTTATTCTTATATTTTTTAAGAAGGATAACTAGGGTTTAAAATAGAAATTATTGCAAGTACACATAGCTATTTCCAATGATTTTCATCTTGCAATGTTTTTAGATTTATTTATTTAAATTCTAAAGTTTATTTGGAATATGATTTTGCAGTATTAATCTTTATTGATTTTTTATATTGCAAAATATTGTTATGGGATATGTGTGTTTGCGTATGTGAATTATGATTGTCCCATATGCACATATAGATAAAGAATAAAATGAACTTTTGATTTTATGAAAATATTAAGTCTATGAAGTCATTATGCAAATATAGTGATGAAAAATAGAATGAATCTTTGAATATTCCGCAGTATGGATCTTTCCCTGATCCACTTCGTTGTGAAAGTACCGTGTGGCTCGGTAAGTATTCTTACGATGAGCGTTTCCGATTAAATTTATCATTGAGTTTCCTTTGAGGTTAATTTAATTGAGTATTTTGGATACAAATTCATGTTTCATGTGATTTTATAATGTCCAAATAAATCCTTATTTTCATGTAAAAGTAAGGTCGCTCTTGGTGTTCCCTTGGGAATGACATTTTATGGGGGAGATTTTTTAATTGAACTTGTGCTTAATTTCCAAATCTTTGTGGGTAGTGCGGTTGTGGAATATTATATGGGTTATCTTGTATCTTTATAAACTCATTGATGAAAGTATTTAGTTTCGGCTATATGATTGCATGTCAACAAAGTTGATATGCTCTCTTTTAGTCATGAAGTATCTCGTTAAGAATTTAATTATAACCCCGTTAGTTTTTGTACCTTTGCCAATTTATATTGACAAAAAAAGGGAGAATTATTTTGTAGTTCACACTACATATACATATGGTTTACAGATCATTATGTAAGGGGGAGTGGTTTTCATGCGGATGAAGTATTGACTAAGGGGGAGTGATACATATCACCATAGTATTATTGTCAAAGTTGTGATACAATTGAACCTTGATGTTGTGTAATAATACTATGACACTGTATAACAATATGAAAACATCTTTTTTTATATATTGTTATAGCTACGAATCTTCAACAACTATAGTGCTAAGTTGAACACATTCAGAACCACTGAAGTACTTGGAAGTGACGAAGATTTCAAGTAATGTTGAAGAACCAAGTAAATCAAGCATTTGGATGAGAAGCTACAAAGTTTATTTTCTTTGTAATCCATATATTGATGGTTTTGTCACTATAATTTACAAAAAGGGAGATTGTTTGAGAATTGCTCGGTCGAACTCGCAATCTTTTCTATCTCAATCTTGTTTGTCAAGTTTATTTGTGAAAATGCGGGGGTCTAACAACCCCACCCAATATTTCCCTTAGCAATCTGTATTGACTAACTCTAATGTACTTTCAAGAGAATCAACTAGACAATTAGACCCAATCTTAAGAAAGAGATATTAAAGAGTTAATATCTTTATCTCTCTATTTAACCTGCAATCAGCAAATAGAAATATGCGATCCTGATTGAATATAAGAGATATAAACTTGAACGGTACCAAGGACCAATGTTCAAGGATCAATCAATTTCAATCAGTAACCAAAGGTAGGATTTACCAATTGATCGATTCAATACACAACCTGTGATATTTCTATTATATAAAAAATATAATGCAGAAAAGAAATAACACAGACACCAAAGATTTTGTTAACGAGGAAACCGCAAATGCAGAAAACCCCCGGGACCTAGCCCAGTTTGAACACCACACCGTATTAATCCGCTACAGACACTAGCCTACTAAAAACTAACTTCGATCTGGACTTTAGTTGAACCCCAATAAATCTCTTACTGATTCAAGGTACATTTCCGCTCATTACGTCTCTGATCCCAGCAGGATACTACGCACTTGATTCTCTTACCTGATCTCACCCACAACCAAGAGTTGCTACGACCCAAAGTCAAAGACTTTAATAAACAAATTTGTCTCACATAGAAAAGTATACGATAATAGATAAATATGTCTCCCACAGAAACACCTACGAGTTTTGTTCCGTCTTTTGATAAAATTGAACAGAAACCATTCGATAACCCAGACTAATATCTTAGTAACAAAGCATCCAATATTCACTGATAGATGAAAACCTGATTAGATTCAAGCTAATATCTTTCAACCATTAGATCGAATCTTAGATTGTCATACACAAATAAAATGTATTTCATTTAGGTTTGAGTAACCGTACCTAAACATGTACACTTAGTTGGTTCAACAAAAGTTAACCAAATTGTTAGCCATATGATCACTTTCATATAAACCATATTCATTGTCACCACAACTAGTTCTAATGACTTCAAAACAACTAGTTAAAGAGTTATTCAATTACTTAGATCTTTTGGAAGACAAAATTGAAACAAAATCGGTTTGATTCACTTGAATCGATTCATGAAAATTATAGCCACGGTTTGCAAAGATTGCATTTCTTATAATTTAAATTTTTAAGTTCAAGAACTGACCGATTTGATAAAGTAACCAGCTTAAATATGCGTACTAGTATGCGTACTTAAGCAGACGGATTTGAGTTGGTTTGGTTTCCAAACTCAACAAAAAAATTCGGATGGAAAACTTACGCCAGTATGCGTACGGGTACGCATACTTAAGGTGACTGGTTAACAGTTCGTTAATTCCAAAACTCAACAGATATTCACGGACGTGAACTTCCGTCAGTATGCGTACGGGTACGCATACTTAACATGTCTCCTTCACCAATTTCGTAGACACACATATGCATAGACTTGGTTCCCGGTTTATGGATTCATACACTAATGTGCGGACACACTACATATGCTTATATCCAAAGATGGTTACATAATCTCAACTCACATTTCAATCATTGAAACATTCTTAGAGGATGTTATATAATTGTTATTCACAAACTATTTTTCAAGATATTGAAATGTCAACATGACTTCCGTCACGAGTAAAGATGAACTTGGTTAAAGAGAAAGCTTACCAACATATATTTCAAGAAATAGATAGGCGAGTTAAACTCGGCTCGAAATAGCAAATGTGTATCATTGAAATCTATATATTTATACGACTTTTGTCTCAAAAGTAGGAGATAAGGTAGATAAACTTTTGAGTGATAGATAAATTCAAGTCTCCACATACCTTTTAGTCGATGAAGTTCCACTGGTTCCTTGAGTAGTTCTTCGTCTTCATATGATGATTGCGGTGGAGTCTGGAGCTCAACTACACTTAACCGTGTTTGCCTGCTCTGATACCAATTAAAAAAGCGGGGGTCTAACAACACCACCCAATATTTCGCTTAGCAATCTGTATGGACTAATTCCTAAATACTTTGATAGAGAATCAACTAGACAGTCAGACTCAATCTAGATAAAAAGTATATCAAGGAGTTAATATCTCCCACTTTTTTTGATTTACTCAAGATAAAACAATAGCGAGTCTTTCAATCAAACACAAGAAATAACTTGGACGGTACCAAATACCAATATATTTTATATAATAGAAATAATACATTATATTTTATATAATAGAAATAATACAGGTTGTGCGTTAAAGACCAATATCCAAGGATCAATCAATATCAATCAACAACCAAAGCTTGGATTTCCAATTGATGATCTTTAACGCACAACCTGTATTATTTATATTATATAAAATATAATGCGGAAAAGAAATAACACATGCACCATAAGTTTTGTTAACGAGGAAACCACAAATGCAGAAAACCCCCGGGACCTAGTCAAGATTGAATACACACTGTAGGAAGCCGCTACAGACACTAGCCTACTACAAGCTAACTTCGGACTGGACTATAGTTGAACCCAAATAAGTCTCCCTCCGATCCAAGGTACAGTTGTACTCCTACGCCTCTGATCCCAGCAGGGCACTGCGTACTTGATTCCCTTAGCAGATCTCACCCACAACTAAGAGTTGCTGCAACCCTAAATCGCAGACTTGATACTAAATAAATTTGTCTCCCACAGAAAAGTCTATCAAAGGATAAATCTGTCTCCCACAGATAAACCCTAGGTTTTGTTCCGTCTTATGATATGAAATCAAGGTGAACAAGAACCAATTGATAATTCGGTCTTATATTCCCGAAGAACAGCCTAGATTAATCAATCACCTCTCTACAAGCCTTCCTGACTACACAGGCGGTTTTTCGAGGAATCACAAACAGTGAGACGAAGATGTTTGTGACTTCTTTATCTTGCCTATCGGAGAACTATCACGATCTCAAGACAATCAAAGATTGTACTCTTACGATAAAAGATGCAAGATCAGATCATGCAACTACGATAAAAGTAGTATTGGTCTGGCTTCACAATCCCAATGAAGTCTTTAAGTCGTTAACCTGGTTTTAGAGAAGAAAACCAAAGGTTAAAGGAGAACTAGTATCACACAGACGTGTGGGGATTATTTTTTCTCAAAGCTAGATGTCTCCTTTATATAGTTTTCAAATCAAGGTTTTTCCTTAGTTACAAAGCAATCCATATTCACCGTTAGATGAAAACCTGATTTAGATTCAAGCTAATATTTCCAAACTCAGCAGAAAATATCGGCAAGGAGACTTCCGCTAGTTCGCGGACTTAACATGCAAACGAGTTGTTGGAAAATCCAGCAGAAATTCTCGGAAAGAGAACTACCGTCAGTTCGCGGACTTGGCAAAGCCAATTCCTCCGGTCTTCACTTAATCAACAAAGCTCGAAAGCTTCGTATTAAGGAATATGACTTATGCACATATGTTTCACCACACAATGCTTATATCCATCATTGGTTATATATACCTAAACTCTCATTCCAACCATTGAAACATTCTCAGAGTATGTTATTCAGTCGTTATTCATAGACCTTTCTCGTCAGAGCAATTTCCAAAGCAATTGAAACTTTTCATGACTTTCGTCGCTAGGTGAAGATAAACTTGATCAAAGCGTAACGCTTTACCAACACACAATTTCGAGAAAAAGATAAGCATCGAATACTCAGCTCGAAATATCAAATGTGTATGATCCAGTCTATATAGCATACGACTTTTGTCTCATAAGAAGTAGGAGATAGAATAGATAGACTTTTGAGTGATAGATAAGTTCAAGTCTCCACATACCTTTTTGTTGATGAAGTTCCACGGTTCCTTGAGTAGATATTCGTCGTTGTATGATGAATCGCCATGAAGTCCTTGAGCTTACTTCACTTTCCTATCCTAGTCCGAGACTTAGCTATAATAGGCTAGAAATCAAGACTCATAGTTTTGATCACTAATATTGACAAACATACTTGATATAGCAACGCATGCGAGGTTGACCGAGCTATGCTCTAACAGTACTAGAGTTAAAATTCGTATAGGTTATCTTAAAATCATTAGGATATGAGACATTACAAGTATTGCGAAGTCTTGAAGATGTGAAGAAGCAAGGAGCTACAACGACAACAATCATCCTTTCACTTGAGGTTAGTTATATTTGACTTGAAAAATTTCATTTCCTAACGTATATTTCAAGTCGTGCATATTGAAAACGTAACTGCGAAGCATATTTCAACTCTAGATAGACATAGTATTAAGGAATATAATACGAGGTTTATTGCTTAACCATTAAACTTTGTAGATAAGACATCGCCATAATCATTTGAATGCTATTTTGATTATGCATGGGTATAAATTGAGGATTTAATCCTAGGGAACAATGTTTACATTTTTTCTAAGGAAATAAGTTCATAAACTTGTTTTGTGAACCGAAAAGGAAATCGCCAGGTTTTGTTGGTTTTTTTATTCATTGCATATCTTATGAACAACCAATATGTGTGATAAAGTAGAACCGCTCACAACTTGTTGTGTTCTTGGTAGAACTATTCACAAAGGCCTGACTTTTGTATTGGTATAACTTTTATTAGTAAAACCAATCTTAAGTAATCACCTTGGTATGATCGGATTATGTCTGCCATGGGAAAGGGAATCAATCCTTGTAAGGGGTAAAGGGAACTGATCCTAGTAAGGGGTGAAGGGGAACCGATCCTTGTAAGGGGTGAAAGGGAACCAATCCTTGTAAGGGGTGAAGTACATCAAGGGGAACCGATCCTTGTATGGGGTGCAAGAAGGTTTACAGCAGAAAGGGGAACCGATTCTGTGAACGTGTGCAACACATATAAGTTAGATACCATATGTCTGTGGAGAACCGATCCTAGTACCTAGTCAACCGAATCTTTTGGGAAGCTAGTGTGAATATGCGTAGTACTCACATGAAGGTAGAATCGAAACTTGTTTTGGTATAACCGTAAACCCATGATTGTGATTGAATGTTGGTTTGATCAATCACATAGTTATTGAAAGTCAGATGAACCAATTATAAACCTGTTTGGAAGTGTGGCAAACTTGTTTCAAGGTTGTAAGTGTGAAAGAGAACTTACAAAGTAAAGATATCGACAAACTTTGAACACGTGATGAGAATGTTTATTTCTATAATTGTTCAAAGATATTCCTTAAAGGCTAAGGGAAGAGAATCCCAGGATCGAAATATAAGTAAGTTAAGAATCTTTTAATTAAGGTTATTAATTTATCTTTGTAGGGAAATTATGGAATTAGTAATGTCCATTTTCTAATTAGATTTTTCGAGAGATTTCGATTATTATTTTTGGACAGAGCATTTCTAGGAATTATGAAAACTAAATCTGTGCATTTATGAATATCTTGAGAATATTTTCGATTTTGGAAATCCTTGGTGTCCAAACTTCCTTTTCTAGAAATACACGAAGTTTGCCTTTCTAGCAAACTAATCCTTCGTAACATTTGACTTCCTCTTTTGTCATTGTTATTGGTGTAGCCGCCTACCGAAGAGGAGAGTAATCTAATTAGGTGAAATCTCTTACGACCGCTCGTTTTAAAGTCTTCTTTGGGATTGAGAAGCTCTAGCACGACCCGTTGGTGGGAAACTAGATAATCACGGTTTATCTTTTTTTTTTGATTGATTTGATTGACTAACGGTGGTTGAAATATGATTGCACCTATTTTGTTTATTATTAAGAATCTTCTCTTCTGATATAAGATTCACTCAGAGTTTCGACAGGGATCTTTAGACTGTTGTTAGTTATAAAGACGATCTTGTGATAATCCATTGTTAACAGACTCCGTTATGTGCGTGATTGATCACAAGAGATTCAATTGATTGTGTGCTGGTGTTTATTGAAGATTTAAGAAGATTTGAAGACAAAGAAGATATTGAAGATCTGATTTGGGTTTTATAATCTTTGGTGTGCACAATACTTATTTGGGAAAAGAGGATCCAGTTAATAATCAGTTTATCCTTGTGGTAGATTGGATTTATTAATTTAGTAGATCGGCATCAACACGATTCTTCAGATTAAAGTTGTTGTTGGCTTAACCTTAACCGATTATCTTTGGCTGATTGAACATAAGATAGATCTAGACCCGACGAAGGAGTTTATGTTGAGATAAACGGAAGATCCTTTGTCTGACTCATATCACTTGGTTGAATAGAGTTGATACCAAACATATTTCTTGTTCCTTTACTGTTTGGAATACGAACCAAAGGGATTGTTCCAAGTACGTGAGTTATTCACAAGTAGGAGGCATGGGAATACAGACGGAACTAGGTATACTATAGAGTTAGGTAATTGGTCTCAACTATACAAAGTTAGGTGTAATTTTGTGTAGCGACTTAATCCTGAGAGTATTTAATTTTGGAATAGGTCCTGGGGTTTTTCTGCATTTGCAGTTTCCTCGTTAAAAAAATCTTGTTGTGTAATTTACTTTTATTTTCGTCATTATAATTGTTTTATTATAATTAAAGTAAATTACGCAAACGTTCATTCCTATTTACTTGATAAGCAACCCTATTTTGTTTGGTTAAGTCCGAACCTTTGTATCAAGTAAACATACTTCGTTTTTGTATTGTCTCGATCTCGTATCCATAGACGATCACACGAAGTGTGAACCGATTATTTGTATTGTCTCGACTCCGTCTATAGACAATCACTTTCGGAGAAATGACTTATAGGTAGGAAAAGTTTTAGCTTTAGGTATATTTGGGTACCCTCGCCCTTTCAATTGGTATCATAGCGGGGAACACCAAAAGATCTAACAATCAGTGTTTGGTGCGATCCAACCTATAAGAATTGAATCTATGTCCGATTAAGTTAACGTTATGCAAGAGTTTGAATGCTCAAATGTTGAAGATGTTAATACTTCATTGACTCATGATCCAGGAGTGATGAAAACATCTATGTCTTTTTCTGAATAAAAAGAAATTGCTGATAAAAAGTTGGTAAAACTCCTAAAGCTTATACGATCTCTGTCTTTTAAAGTGTTTATCTTGAAGACAGAGTCAAATCTTCTTAAGCAGGAGATTAAAGAAAAAAAACATTCAACTGAACTGTCTAGCCAAAGGGAAAATGAATCTCGCTGTCAAACTAGAAGCTCTTGGTAAATCTCTTACAGATAAAGAGACACGTTCTATGATTCTGACTAATGATTCTGTTGTGATTTCTTCTGATGAGGAAACTAAAAGTCCTTGCTCGACTTTTACATATTGTGATAAAACCGGGTTAATCACATCTGAAACAGATCAAGATGATGGTAGTTTACCTAACTACATCAAGTTAGAAGAGGATGAGAAACCAACTTCTAGATCTGCTGATCATCAGACAAAATCTTGTCCAGAGGAAACTTTGAATCGATTCTGTGTTGACTCTAAGGAATACAATTTTCAGTCACTTGATAGGAAACTTATACTTCTTCAACATACAGTGGTAAAATTTTTGAAGGAAATTTCTTGTCTTAAAAAACTGGAAGATTATTCCTCAGTAGAAAGACAGATTATACTACATCCTAATAAGATCAACTCAAAGGAGTCATGGGAAAGAGTTGATAAACGCTTCTGGAAAATGGTTCCTCCACACCCATATCGAAACGGTTCTGGTTTTGATAAGGAACTATTTCAGAAGGATGGGAAAGAGCGAATCTCTGCCAAAAGAAACAATCAGGATTTTCCGATAATTGTTTCTGATGATCACACTAATGCGAATAATAAGGAAGTCCTTAGAATGAGAAAATCTTATGAAAATCTCATTGAAAGAATTAAGAGAGATCTAGATATCTCCTAGAATTATCACATTAGTACATTTTCTCCACATGATCATATCTCTAGAGTTAGAAAAAATCATCGTATTGGGAGAAAATATTTTGGGCAGAAATTCCCTAGAAGAGACATGAACTATGTTTCTGATACTCACTGTAAGCTGGAAAAAGCTTACTCCGATGCAACTTAGTTGTATCAAATATTGTGCTTTCTCATCTGTTCGTGCTCATAATTTTGGATGAGAAAGGCACAATAAAACAGGAGCACATGTACTTTGTGTAGTTGATTATCAGAAAACTCTGTGATAACTTACGGGTTGCTGCGAATCGATGGGAGTCTAAAAAATTGTTCATGTTTAACATGTTTTTCCAAAAATAGGTGTTATTTGGAATTTTCGGATGTGTTTAATAAACCTTCCAACTTTGTATTCTCTTACTAAGGAAACATAATACACTGTATTATATTTTCGGTTTTTCCAGAGGTCTTTTGGTCCGAAAGTTGTCTCTTTTAAAAGGAGAAACTTTATCTTGTCTGTATTCAAAACCCTGAGTATTCCTTTATAAATTTGTTCATAATCGAACATGCCTCCAGTAACTCGCAGTATCTCAAAGACTAATAAGGAGGAAGCTCAAAAAGTTAACGATTGTCAAGGAATCAATACAGAGAGAAAGTAGAAAGGCATTATGTCTGACTATGACTTTGATAATTCTGCTGGATCACAAGATGAGTCATGTTTGTTGGCTTACAACAAACAAGATCCAACCAAAACCAAGTGGATTCTTTCTGATAGTATGTCTCAAAATATTCAAGGTTTTGGAAATCTAGAAACCAATCTTGCTATGGCTATTCGACATCAAGATTGGATAAATGAGAGGTACGAAAGTACAAAAGGAATTCTTTATGAGCTCAAGGATCTATCCAAAGAACTTGAGAAACAAGAAGTGGTTGCGGATACGTCCCTGAAGACATGCTTTAAGAGTTTGAACACTGAAGAGACCTCGGTGAACAACAAGAGCACCACTAGAGATTAAGTTATTTGCTGTAATACTTAATCTAGTTTAATAGACATCAATTTGTGATTTATTTCATTTATTGTATTGGTCTATTATAAATAAAACTATTATGAATAAAATTATTTGCTTTGAGTAATTTTCTTGTGATAGTTTTTCGTTTACATAGCCTGTGCTTAATTGCTTTTACCTTATTGCTATGTATGTTTATGGGATGTATGTTTTCGGTTTTATCACCTTAATGTTCGATCTCATATATTATGAACCCTCATGGTTTGGGTGACTTTTTGATTTAGCGGGATTAAGTTCTAGCCCTAGTAGGTAGGCTTTATCAAAGGATTATGAGGGGTTCTGATTGAAACAGTAAGTGAAAAAGTCAGAATATGTTGAATCGGTTTTGGTTTAGCATAAAAGCATATGTGTTTCGACGGTTTTCAACTTTTGCTTGCAATAGTTAAAACCGGTTTTCAACCTTTCTCTGGTAAAGTTAAGGTATGTTGTTATTCTTTTGTTTACTCATAAGGATGACAACGTGGGGATATTTCGATTTCAATTCTCCCTCGACGAAGATGCAATCATATTGGAGAAGTGGATGCAAAATTTGAGGTAAAAATCTTGTTAGTTAATTGTTTTCATGTTTAAGAAAAGCATGAGTTTATATTATATATATTTGTTTCTTTTGCTTAACGAAATTTACGTTCAATTGATATTTATTCCATGATGTGTGTGTGGATGTGTGTTTCAATTGGTTCCTGCTAAGAAAACTATTGTTATCTTTCTTTATTGTGTGGTATCAATTTTTTAGGCTTACAAAATTTCGGTACAATTGATGTGTGTGTGATTCAGTTGCTTCCGGTTAAGAAAAACTATTGTTATCTTGCTTTTATATAGTTTCAAGGCTTTAGGCTTACAAAATTTCGGTACAATTGATGTGTATGTGATTCAATTGGTTCCGGTTAAGAAAAACCTTTGGTATTTTTATTTTGTATAGTATCAATGGTTTAGTCTTACAAAATTACGGTGCAATTGCGGTGCTTATAATGTCTATTGTTGATTCAATTGCTTCCGGTTGAGGTGAATAATTTTGCAATTTGATTTACATTGGTTTGTGTGAATTATTTATGGCTTAACGATATAATATGTATACGGGATGAGTTGTTTAGTCCAATTCGATTCCGGATAAGAAACTAAGTTATCTAAGTTTGTCTTATCAAAGTGAGGTTTCGGTTATTCAAGTCTAATCGAATGCCTAAACAAAGAAATGCTAGTTAACTAACCTAGTATTTGGTTTGTTTAAAATTGAAAGGTCTAAGTTATGGATAATTAGAACCTGATGAGAAAAATGGAGTTTATTCTTTATTTTGGTCTTATCGAATTAAGCGGTTGTTCTTGAAAAATCGGTTTAGCAAAGGAACTAATGTGATTAGTCGTTTTGGTTTGCTAAACTAAATGGGAAAAATTATTTCGGGCAATTGTTTCCTTGGTAACATATCAAAATAAGACTACTTGTAGTTTCGGTTTTGATATTGGCTATCATAACGTGATGTGTGGAACCCTCTTGCCTAACTCTACAGATTTGCAAGTCTATTCTGAGATTTGTAAGATTCTTTTCGTGTTGTCCTTTATTTTTTCGTTTCTTTGTCATTTTTGTGACAAAAAGGGGGAGAAATATATGGAGTAAACAAGTGATACTGGCATTGATTTTATATTAATTGATATCACTAGGGAAAAGAACATTGGTGCTTGAATGTTATATCTAACGAAAGAGTGAAAGCACAGACTAAGGGGGTGTAACATGTCATATTGATTGGTATAACAAAAACGTACGGATTGAATATCTACCTATTGATGGACGCATTTATGTGTCTAATATGTCTCAATTGAATGTATTTTTAGTGCTCGATTGTGTATTTATTTGGTTATTTTATGTCTTTGTAGGTGTTTTTGGAAAAATAAGCTCTTGCGGCTAAATTGGCTCGAAAAATAGTGTTTTACGCCCCATGATAGAGTGTTAAAGGCACCCCAGAAATGCGCTAAAAGCACCCGGAGGAGTTGATAAAAGCACCCAGAAAATTACTATTTCCACCCAAAAATTTACCATTTCCACCCCAATTGCTAAAGGGACCCCAGGAATGGATAAAGGGGAAGTGATCTTCTTCCAAAAATTTAAAACAGAAAATGGCGGGAAAAAATGTTCTTCCCTGGCAGAATTTCAATCAAGTGTTTGGACGTGATTTAGTGAGATTCAATCCCTGAAACTTAGTGGGTAGACGTGATATGATCATACAAAGCTAGTATGGGTGTTCGTTCAGACCAGAATTGGCTAGATAATCCACGAGTTTCAAACAGAGAAACACGTGCAGGAGAAAGATATTCACGGGATTTGGTGAGGATTGAACGTATTCTGTACGTGTATGAAGACCATAACAACCTTTAGGAGCGTGAAGGAGTTAAATATAGTGATTTGGAGGCTTGAATTCGCGTGGAGAAGATAAAACAGGAAAGAAAATATCCAAAAATATTTTCTTTCACTGCCGAGTAAATGAAGATTTTTGGGAATAATTGAGCAAGATTCAATGCATGATATGGGTATAAATAGAGTCACAAGGTTCCATAGAAGGGCGGTCGAGAGTTGGGAGTCGAGAGGAGGGCCAGAGAAGCAAAAATCAAGAGTTTTCAGAACTCTGCTGCTGCTGATGAAGAACACCAAGAACACGAAGAACAGACTCGCCAGGGTAGTCGTTTATGAACAGTGACAACGACAATTAAACGAGGGTCGTGGGTGCAGGTCTTAGAACCAGAGCGCCAGCAGCACTTCAGTTTTATCGTTCCTATGACGCTTTCGGTGGGTCGTATATTCCCTGTTTTACACCTTTTCATCATTTGTAAACCATTTTTGAGCATAAATAAATATTTTAAGAGCATGTTTATTATGATGAGCTAATTCCCTCGTAACCAAGGCAATGGAGGAAGCTATTTATGCAACATAAATGGGTAACTATTTCATTTTCTCGTATTATATAATTCACTTAATCACTGCTTTTGCAGATGTCTTTAAACTGTTTGCATGATTTTCTTAATTATTTGTCATTCAGTTTGATAGGTTATGCCTGGTTAAATCTCCTGATAATCTATGCTTAAAGTTTACAAATAACATTTGAGAGTTTGTATAATTGATAGTGAATTAAAGATAAAAGAGGACTTAAGAATTGAATAGAGTTTTGAAATATTTGTCAATCAATTTTTCGTAATAGTGGAATGTAGTGTCTAGGTTACCTCTCGCATCCTTTGTAATATTTTTGTATAAAATTTTATTTAAATCTAAAATTCCATTTCCTTCACAAGTCTGAAAAGAATCCATTTTTACCACTATTACAACAACTTTTGAAAAATCATCACCTATCTTCCTTAGGGGGAGTAATAGCTTTGTTATTAAAATGTCAACATCGACATTTTCAAGGATTGAATGTAAGCAGTTTTACTGTGTTGTTGAATCGGGAATCAAGCAGAGTGTAATGAATTCTTGTAATTTGTTTAGAACGATTTTTTGGGGACTACTCAAAAAAGGTAGGGGACTATTTTGTGATAGGATTGTCCATCCTATACTTATAAGGGGTGTATTAAAGTGTGGAGATGACCAACCTACCCTTCACCTATATATATAATCACCTCCTCCCATCACCACCACCGCCGCTCACCACCACCAACCACCACCGACCACGTCAAATCACCACCACCGCCACCTATATATATAGCTTAGTTTAAATCATTAACAAAACAAAATCAAAATTATTACACACCCATTACTTTTCATTCGTTTTCCGTTGAAATAATGAGAAGTAATCATCAAAATCAGTTGAAAATGGAAGTTACAGAGAAAAGTTCCGCTAGGAATTATGTGAAACAGTTTTTCGAACTAACCGAACTCAGCTTTAATGGAGTTTTTTCTTTCAGAGAAAAGTTCGGTTACCTCGCAAAAAAAATTTTCCTAACCGAACTTTTTAGTTCGGTTACGTCGCAACTTTTTTTCCTTTTTCTCCTATCCGAACTTTTAGTTCGGTTACGTCGAAATTTTTTTCTCCTAACCGAACTTTTCTCTGAAAACCTATATATTGAGTTCGGCAACGTCAATTTTTTTTCTTCCCAGCCGAACATTTGGTTCGGTCACGTCGCAATTTTTTTTCCTAGACGAACTTTTCTCTGAAAGAAAAAACTCTATTAAAGCTAAGTTCGGCTACCTATGTTTTCAGAACCATTAACCGAACTACACTTGCATATGAGTTCGGCTACCTGTTCTTCAGATGTCCTAACCGAACTCTATTTACATGGTCGAAATCAGTTTATAAATTTTTCATTTTTTCGAAGGATTTTGCCAATTCGAGCAACATTAACTAAATTTGAAGTATACCTAAGTACCCAAAACCCTCATTTCAAAATCAACCATCTTATAAAAAAACAAAAGAAAAAAAAACCCTTCTCCTCACAAAATTATTCTTTTAAAAATACCCAACTAATTAACCCAACCTCACTAATTAATCATTATACTAACACTAATCAATCATTACACTAATTAATTTAATTACCGAGGGAAAATTTAGTATTAAATAAAAACTTAGATAAGGGGTGACTCATTTTTACTTCTAATATCCACCCCAAAAAGTGGAGAGTAGTCCCCCACCGTTTTTGAGTAGTCCCCAAAAAATGGTTCTTTGTTTATCCATATGATGTAAGAGTTTTGTCACTAAAATTGACAAAGGGGGAGATTGTTAGAGCATTGGTCGGTTGAACCCACCAAGCGTTGGTATGTCAAGCTTGGTTGTCATATTTTATTGAATCAAAACTCATGTTAAGAGTCGCTTGATTATGTACTTGAAAAAGCGGGGGTCTAACAACACACCCAATATTTCACTTAGCAATCTGTATGGACTAATTCCGAAATACTTTGCTAGAGAATCAGCTAGACAGTCAGACCCAATATAGATAAAAAGTATCTCGAGGAGTTAATATCTCTCACTTATTTTGATTTACTCAAGCTAAAACAATAGCGAGTATTTTAATCAAACACAAGGAATAACTAGGACGGTACCAAAGACCAATATCCAAGGATCAATCAATATCAATCAACAACCAAAGGTTGGATTTCCAATTGATGATCTTTAACGCACAACCTGTATTATTTCTAGTATATAAAATATAATGTGGAAAAGAAATAACACAGACACCAGAAGTTTTGTTAACGAGGAAACCACAAATACAGAAAAACCCCGGGACCTAGTCCAGATTGAATACACATTGTATTAAGCTGCTATAAACACTAGCCTACTACAAGTTAACTTCGGACTGGACTATAGTTGAACCCCAATCAGTCTCCCACCAATCCAAGGTACATTTGTACTCCTACGCCTCTGATCCCAGCAGGACACTGCGTACTTGATTCCCTTAGATAATCTCACCCACAACTAAGAGTTGTTGCAACCCAAAATCGCAGACTTGATAATAAACAAATCTGTCTCACACAGAAAAGTGTATCAAAGGATAAATCTGTCTCCCATAGATAAACCCTAGTTTTTGTTCCGTCTTATGATATGAAATCAAGGTGAACAAGAACCAATTGAAAATCTGGTCTTATATTCCCGAAGAACATCCTAGATTAATCAATCACCTCTCTACAAGCCTTCCTGACTACACAGGCGTTTTGTCGAGGAATCACAAATTGTCAGACAAAGATGTTTGTGACTTTTTTTATCTTCCCTATTGGAGAACTCTCATAATCTCAAGCCAATCAAAGATTGTACTCGTACGATAGAAGATGCAAGATCAGATCACACAACTAGGATAAAAGTAGTATCGGTCTGGCTTCACAATCCCAATAAAGTCTTTAAGTCGTTAACCTGGTTTTAGAGAATAAAACCAAAGGTTAAAGGAGAATCGACTCTAGCGAGCGCACTAGTATCACATAGACATGTGGGGATTAGTTTTTCTCAGAGCTAGATGTTTTATTTATATAGTCTTCAAATCAGGGTTTTGCCTTAGTTACAAAGCAATCAACATTCACCGTTAGATGAAAACCTGATTTAGATTCAAACTAATATTTCTCAACCGTTAGATCAAAAACTTAGCTTGTCACACACACTTGGGTTAACGTTTTACTGGGTTCGTGAAAACCTTGCCAAACGTGTACGTGTATGTTGGTTTAACATAGTAACCCAAAAGGTCAACCATATGAGCATTTCATATTAACCTTGTTCTTATTCACCATAACTAGTTCAGTTGACTCAAATGAACTAGTTAGAGAGTTGCTCTATCGTAAGATACAACTGAAGCAAAGATGATTCGATTCGATGAATCGACTCATGAACTTATAGCCACGGTTTGCATAAATCATTCCTTAGAAATTTAAGTTTCATGTTCAGAGAACATATTTAAATCATAACCACTTAAGCTCACAAAAAAGTTCGCGGACTTAAGATAACCGGTTGAGCTTTCCAAACTCAGCAGAAAATCTCGGCAAGGAGACTTCCGCCAGTTCGTGGACTAGGTTCGAGGACTGAGTTTGCGGACTTAACACGCAAAAGAGTTTTTGTAAAATCCAGCAGTAATTATCGGGAAGAGAACTTCCGTCAGTTCGCGGACTGGGTTCGCGGCTTATTCCTCCGGTCTTCACTCAATCAACAAAGCTCGAAAGCTTCGAATTAAGGAATAGGACTTATGCACATATGTGTTACCACACAATGATTATATCCATCATTTGTTATATAGATCTAAACTCTCATTCCAACTATTGAAACATTCTCAGAGGACGTTATTCAGCCGTTATTCACAGACCTTTCTCGTCAGAGCAATTTCAAAAGTAATTGAAACTTTTTATGACTTTCGTCACTAGGTGAATATAAACTTGATCAAAGCAAAATAATTTACCAACACACGATTTCGATAAAAAAAATAAGCATTGAATACTCAGCTCGAAATATCAAATGTGTATGCTCCAGTCTATATAGCATACGCCTTTTGTCTCATAAGAAGTTGGAGATAGAATAGATAGACTTTTGAGTGATAGATAAGTTCAAGTCTCCACATACCTTTTTGTTGATAAAGTTCCACGGTTCATTGAGTAAATCTTCGTTGTTGTATGATGAGTCGCCATGAAGTTCTTGATCTTACTACACTTTCCTTTCCTAGTCCGCAACTTAGCTATAATAGGCTAGAAATCAAGACTCATAGTTTTGATCACTAACATTGACAAACATGCTTGATATATCAACGCATGAGAGGTTGACCGAGCTCTGCTCTAACAATACTAGAGTTAAACTTCGTATAGGTTAGCTTGAAAACATAAGGATATGAGACATTACAAGTATTGCGAAGTCTTGAAGATGTGAAGAAGCAAGGATCTACAATGACAATAATCATCCTTTCACTTGAGGTTAGTGATATTTGACTTGAACTGTTTCATTCTCTAACGTATCTTTCAAGTCGTGCATGTTGAAAACATAACTGCGAAGCATATTTGAACTCTAGATAGACATAGTATTAAGGAATACAATACGATGTTTATTGATTAACCATTAAACTTTGTAGATAAGACATCGCCATAATCATTTGAATGCTATTTTGATTATGTATGGGTATAAATTGAGGATTTAATCCTAGGGAACAATGTTTACATGTTTTCTAAGGAAGTAAGTTCATAAACTTTTTTTGTGAACCGAAAAGTAAATCGCCAGGTTTTGTTGGTTTTTTTATTCATTGCACATCTTATGAACAACCAATATGTGTGATAAAGTAGAACCGCTCACAACTTGTTGTGTTCTTGGTAGAACTATTCACAAAGGCCTGACTTTTGTATTGGTATAACTTTTATTAGTAAAACCAATATTAAGTAATCACCTTGGTATGATCAGATTATGTCTTCCATGGGAAAGGGAACCGATCCTTGTAAGGGGTGAAGGGAACCGATCCTAGTAAGGGTTGAAGGGGAACCGATCCTTGTAAGGAGTGCAGTATATCAAGGGGAAACGATCCTTGTATGGGGTGCAGCAAGGTTTACAACAGAATGGGGAACCGATCCTGTGAACGTGTGTAATACATATAAGTTAGATACCATATATATGTGGAGAACCGATCCTAGTACCTAGTCAACCGAATCTTTTGGGAAGCCAGTGTGACTGTGCGTAATACTCACATGAAGTTAGAACAGAAACTTGTTTTGGTAGAAACGTAAACCCATGATTGTGATTGAATGTTGATTTGATCAATCACATAGTTCTTGAAAGTCATATGAACCAATTCTAAACTTTTTTGGAAGTGTGGAAAATCAGTTTCAAGGTTGTAAGTGTGAAAGAGAACTTACAAAGTAAAGATGTCGATAAACTTTGAACACGTGCTGAGAATGTTTATTTCTATAATTGTTCAAAGATATTCCTTAAAGGCTAAGGGAAGAGAACCCCATGATCGAAACATAAGTAAGTTAAGAATATTTTAATTAAGGTTATTAATTTATCTTCGTGGGGAAATTATGTAATTAGTAATGTGCATTTACTAATTAGATTTTCCAAGAGATTTCGATTGTTATTTTTGGACAGAGCATTTCCAGGAATTATGAAAACTGAATCTGTGCATTTATGAATATCTTGAGATTATTTTCTGTTTTGGAAATTCCTTGGTGTCCAAACTTTCTTGTCTATAAATATCCAAAGTTTGTCGTTCTAGCACACTAATCCTTCGTAATATTTGACTTCCTCTTTTGTCATTGTTACTGGTATAGCCGCCTAATGGAGAGGAGAGTAATCTAATTAGGTGAAATCTCTTACGTCCCTCGTTTTAAAGTTTTCTTTGGGATTGAGAATCTCTAGCACGACCCCCTGGTAGGAAACTAGATAATTTCGGTTTATCTTTGTTTTCGATTGATTTGATTGACTAACGGTATTTGATATCTGATTGCACCTAGTTTTTTTATTCTTGAGAATCTTCTCTTCTGATATAAGATTCACCCAAACTAGTTCAGAGTTTCAACAGGGATCTTTAGACTGTTGTTAGTTCTAAAGACGATCTTGTGATTGTTAAAGCATAGCTCGGTCGACCTCGCATGCGTTTCTATATCAATCATATTTGTCAATTTTAGTGATCAAAACTATGAGTCTTGATTTCTAGTCTATTATAGCTAAGTCTCGGACTAGGATAGAAAAGTGTAGTTGAGCTCAAGTAATTAATGGAGATTCATCATACAACGACGAAAATATACTCAAGGAACCGTGAAACTTCATCAACAAAAAGGTATGTGGAGACTTGAACTTATCTATCACTCAAAAGTCTATCTATTCTATTTCCTACCTCTTATGAGACAAAGGTCGTATGTTATATAGACTGGATCATACACACTTGACATTTCAAGTTGAGTATACTCTACTTATATTTTTCTCGATATCGAGTTGGTAAAGCGTTTCGCTTTGATCGGGTTTATCTTCACCTAGTGACGAAAGTCATGAAAAGTTTCAATTACTTTGGAAATTGCTCTGACGAGAAAGATCTGTGAATAACGGCTGAATAACGTCCTCTGAGAATATTTCAATAGTTGGAATGAGAGTTTAGATCTATATAACCAATGATGGATATAAGCATTGTGTGGTAACACATATGTGCATAAGTCCTATTCCTTAATCCGAAGTTTTCGAACTTTGTTGATTGAGAGAAACGGGAGGAATTGGCTTTGCCAAGTCCGCGAACCCAGTCCGAGAACTGACGAAAGTTATCTTCCGAGAATTTCTACTGGGATTTCCAAAAAACTTGTTTGTGTGTAAGTCCGCGAACTGACAAAAGTCTCTTTGCCGAGATTTTCTGATGAGTTTCGAAAACTCTGCAGGTTATCTTAAATCCACGAATTTGTTTGTAAGCTTAAGTTGTTATGATCTAAAGATGTGCTATGAACATGAAACTTAAATTACTAAGGAATGCTTTATGCAAACCGTGGCTATAAGTTCATGAGACGATTCAATCGAACCGAATCATCTTTATTTTAATTGTGTCTTGTGTAGTTACATAAGATCTCATAGAAATTGAACAACTCTCTAACTAGTTCATTTAAGTCAATTGAACTAGTTATGGTGAAGAAGAACAAGGTTAATATGAAATGCTCATATAGTTAACCTTTTGGGTTACCATATTGAACCAACATATACGTACACGTTTGGGCATGGTTTCCACAAACCCAGTAAACGTTTGCCCAAGTGTGTGTGACAAGCTAAGCTTTCGATCTAACAGTTGAGAAATATTAGCATGAATCGAAATCAGGTTTTCATCTAACAGTGAATATGGATTTCTTTGTAACTAAGGAAAAACCCTGATTTGATGGATATATAAAGTAGACATCTAGCATTGGGTAAAACTAATCCCCACACGTATGTGTGATACTAGTGTTCTTACTAGAGTCGATTCTCCTTTAAACTTTGGTTTTCTTCTCTAAAACCAGATTAACTACTTAAAGACTTCACTGGGATTGTGAAGCCAGACCGATACTACTTTTATCGTAGTTGTGTGATATGATCTTGCATCTTCTATCGTACGAGTACAATCTATTGATTTGCTTGAGATCGTGAGAGTTCTCCGATAGGCAAGATAAAGAAGTCAAAACATCTTCGTCTCACTGTTTGTGAATCCAAGACATCTGCTTGTGTAGTCAAGAAAGATCGTTGAGAGGTGATTGATTAATCTAGGATGCTCTTCGGGAATATAAGACCGGATTATCAATTGGTTCTTGTTCACCTTGATTTCATATCATAAGACGGAACAAAACCTAGGGTTTTTCTAAGGGAGACATATTTATCCTTTGATAGACTTTTTTGTGTGAGACAGATTTGTTTATTATCAAGTCTGCGATTTTGGTTTGAAGCAACTCTTAGTTGTGGGTGAGATCAGCTAAGGGAATCAAGTTGGCAGTATCCTGCTGGGATCAGAGGCGTAGGAGTACAACTATCCCTTGGATCAGTGGGAGACTGATTGGGGTTCAATTATATTACAGTCCGAAGTTAGCTTGTAGTAGGCTAGTGTCTGTAGCGGCTTAATACAATGTGTATTCAATCTGGACTAGGTCCCGTGGTTTTTCTGTATTTGCGGTTTCCTCGTTAACAAAACTTCTAGTGTTTGTGTTATTTATTTTCCGCATTATATTTTTATATAATTGAAATTATACAGGTTGTGCGTTAAAGATCATAAATTGGAAATCCAACCTTTGGTTGTTGATTGATATTTATTGGTCCTTGGATATTGGTCTTTGATACCGTCCAAGTTATTCCTTGTGTTTGATTAAAGACTCGCTATTGTTTTAGCTTGAGTAAATAAAAACAAGTGAGAGATATTAACTCCTTGAGATACTTTAGTCTAGATTGAGTTTGACTGTCTAGTTGATTATCTAGCAAAGTATTTCGGAGTTAATCCATACAGATTGCTAAGCGAAATATTGGGTGGTGTTGTTAGACACCCACTTTTTCAATTGGTACCAGAGCAGGAAAACACGTTTAAGACCTCATCAGTCTTTGTTTGTAGCGATCTGACTCTATGGACATATGTGCTATCTCTATTAACGTACCACAAGTCTTCGATGGCTCTAATTACTTATGGTGGAAAACTGTTATGCGAGCTTTTCTTCAAGCACGTGATTTTCAATCATGGGTATATGTTGTTAATGGCTATGATGTTCCCGTTGTGGAAGTTGGCGATGTAAACGTTCCCAAACCTATTGGTGAATATACCCCTGCTGAGATACTTGTTGCTAAGAAAAAATCCGATGGTTTGAATGCTATCATACATGCCA
The DNA here is from genome assembly GCF_003573695.1 of Papaver somniferum. NCBI lineage: Eukaryota > Viridiplantae > Streptophyta > Magnoliopsida > Ranunculales > Papaveraceae > Papaver > Papaver somniferum. The sequence continues at coordinate 163,496,232 of NC_039361.1, forward strand.
TTACCCCAAACCTTCAGTACCATGTGTGTAATTGCACTCGGTCTAAAGATGCTTGGGATATCTTATAAGCCGTATTCGAAGGAAACTCAAGTGAAAAGGAAGCTAGGCTTCAAAATCTTAATTCCAATTGGGAGAACCTTCGTATGGCAGATGAAGATTCATTTGATGAGTTTAATTATAAAGTGTCTGAAATTCTTAATGCATCTTTTTCATTGGGTAACACTATTCCTGAAAAGGACATTGTGATGAGAATTCTCATATCGCTGCCATCTAGATACGAGTCTAAGAAGCATGCCATCGTTGAGGGGAATAACCTCGATAATCTTTCCAGAAACACCTTGGTTGGGAAGCTTAAGATATTTGACCATGAGCATACATCCAAAGTCAGTAAGGATGTTGCCTTTAAAGCACATAAAAACACTAAATTACTTGTCAAAGGTAAAAGTGTTCATGTCTCTGAGGATGATCAGTCTGAGAATGATTTTTCAGATGAAGACCTTGATAAATCGGTATCCTTAATCACAAGACAGTTTAGGAATCTTCTGTTGAAGAGAAGCAAACGGTTTTCAACAGACAAACCTCACGGTCGCGTACCTCTTTAAAACAAGGATGCTGACGAGGCTGATGATGAGGACATGCCTCAGTGCTTTAAGTGTAAGGGTTTTGGCCATTTTTCTAACGAATGCCCAAATCGTAGAAAATACACTGGGAAAAAAGGTCTAGTTGTAACACTTGATGAAATGTCTGATACCTATGATTCTGATGAAGATAGAAAATCAAGTATAGGGCTTCTTGGTGAAAACATCAATTTTGATACTTGTAGCAATACATATATCAACCTCAATGGGTTCAGAGAAGAAGGAAACCCAATCAAGCTGGAAGATTCACTGAATTCGGTAACTGGAAACCTTATCAGTGATGTTTCAGTATGAACTGTATGTCTAGTTGTTTGCACATTTCAGATGCCTGAATACTATCCAAGATTGACGTGCTCGTTTTGTTCGATGAAGGGACATGAACTATCAAGGTGTTACAAATACAAGCACCAAATAAGGCACGCTATCAAACTTCAATGAAGAGCAGATCGATTAGCAAAGAAGCTGAAACTTGCTCAGAAGACCGCCGAGGTATGGATCTTATCTTCGTCTAAGAAGTTGGTTTCCAGGGATAGAATAAGACCATTTGAAAAGAAAATATGGTCAAATCGTTTTGATATAAAGAGATCAGAGGATTCCTCCCATGAGGAAATAGATGGAAAAATCGTCGTTCATCGCAACACAACTTGATTGTGTTGTGGGGAAAATATTGTCTCATGTGCCTGATCGAAAAGAGACAAGATTGAGAGCTGATCCAGGCTTCAGAAAAGTTTTTCCTTCTTTTCCTAGTTTTGTTATTTTCTGTCTATCAAATAAAAGAAAGGGTTATTATTGATAATTCTACTCTTTATAGGGTTTTAGAGTTGGGCGTATACGAACCTATAAATAGGCTTCGAACCCAACTTTCCTTTTTCTTTTTGACATCCTTTATAAGACTGCTTGTTGAGTTAAGTGATTCCATCACACAAATCCAGTTGTTCATAAATGTTCTCAAAGCGCTATGTCGTCAGATGGAAAGGATGTCAACATGATTGTTAAGTCTTAAATCAAGGAAAAAGATAAATCTCCTGTTTCTAAGTCCCTGAAAAGAAAAAGAAGAAATACAAGAAAACCCAGGGTTGCTCCTTCTAACTCTCAAAAGTTTTCCGATGTTCTTGATGAGTTAAAGGAAATAAGAAGGGAGATTTGTGAAATAAAGACTTTCATGTCTAAATCTTTGGAAATTCATAGGACACTAATTCGACTTCTTCATCCAAGACAGTTCGTGGGTATTGATACTTATCTCCGTGAACCTTATGTCCAGATGGCTATCGATAACAAGGAGTTCGGGAATGATAAATAATTTCTCAAAGGAATTGTTGCCTAGGATTTCTTCTTTTTGGATTGTTTGGAAGAATAACTAGAGCTTTGAATACCGATGATTGTGACTATACATAGTTATTTTTGTTTTCATCTTCTTGTGTTATTTTTTAGGTTTATTTATTCTAAATTCTAAAAATATTTGGAGGATGATATTATTGCATTATTAATGTGTTTGATTTTGAATTATTATAATATTTTTATGGGATATGTATTGTTTGCGTCCGTGAACTTGAAGGTTCCATATTTTGTCAAAAGTAAAGTCGTTCATAAATTGATATTTGTATTGATGAAAGGATGAATGAACTTTTGAAAAATACAAAAGTTATGCTTATGCAGTCATTTATTTGATGGAAAATAGGATGAAATCTTTTGTAAGACAAGGATAAAGTCTATTATGTCGTTATGCATATAGTGATGGAAAATAGAATAGATCCTTGTATGTTATCCACGATATTGATCTTCATTGATCCATTTTGCTATGTATTACCGTGAAGGATCCATGTGTGTCTCATTTTGAGCACGATATAACTAAATCGATTAATTTTGGCTTTTTTGGTTGTTCCATGAGATGCTATATTTTGAGCATTCTTGAACTAAATTAATCATCTCAGTTAGTTATTTAGTTATTTGCTACGAAAGTCTTCTTTTGTCGTGCAAATTATTTGACGATTAAATTGATTACTTAGGTTATTAGTTTGGTTGTGTATTCCAATTAGATTAATTATAAGTTCTCTTGTAATTAATCTAGTTGAGTTTTCATATATTCCACAAGTTCTTGTGTTGAATATATGAACAGCTATACTAATCATGTTCTATTGGTTAATGTAGTCATATATTCCGTAACGTTTTCCTTATGTTGAGTATTTGAACGGTTAAGTTAGTCATCTCCATATGATTGGCTTAGTCGTAGATCCGTAAGTTTACTTATGTTGATCACAATCAATTAAATTGATCACTTTTGTGGTTGATTTTGTTGCATATTTCAATTAAATTAATCATGGGTTTACTTGAGATTAATTTGGTTGAGTTTTGGATATAGAAAATCATTCACATGGTTTTTGGTGTCCAATTAAAAATCCTTATTTTCTTTCGAAATTAAAGTCGCTCTTGTTGTTCCTTCGGGAATGACATCAAATGGGGGAGAGTTCTTTTGAAATTGTGCTTAATGGTAATATCTTGCGGGGTGTGCGGATGTGGAATTTTAAATGGGTAATCTTGTATCTTAAAACTCCTTGATGAATGCATTTAGCTTCGGCTTTATGATTGCATCTAAATTAAGTTGGTATGTATTTTTTCTTTTAGTCTATGAAATGTCTCTTGTGGAAATTTCATTATGATCCCGTTCTTGTACCTTTGCCAATTTTATTGAAAAAAAGGGGGAGAAATATTATAGTTCACACTACAAATACATATGGTTTTCGGATCATTGTGTAAGGGGGAGTGGTTTCCATGATCGATATGGAGTATTGACTAAGGGGGAGTGATACATATCACTATAGTATTGTAGTTAAAGTCGTGATGCAATTGGACTTTGATGTTACATAATGATACTATGTCATTGTATAATGATGATCGAGAATCTCGATTTCTCTCATTGTTATAGATAGGGATCTTCAACAACGGTGGTGCTAAACTTACAACCTTTGGGGATCATTGGAGTACTTGGAAGGACGAAGATTTCAAGGAACGTTGAAGATTAGACTATGGAATAAGATCCACTAAAGTTTATCTTTTTTGTATTCCATATGTATTAATAGTTTTGTCACTAAAATTGACAAAGGGGGAAATTGTTAGAGCATAGATCGGTCGACCTCGCATGCGTTGATATATCAAGCATGTTTATCAATTTTAGTGATCAAAACTATGAGTCTTGATTTCTAGTCTATTATAGCTAAGTATCGAACTAGGATAAAAAAGTGTAGTTGAGCTCAAGTACTTCATGGCGATTCATCAGACAACGACGAAGATCTACTCAAGGAAACCGTTGAACTTCATCAACAAAAAGTTATGTGGAGACTTGAACTTATTTATCACTCAAAAGTCTATCTATTCTATTTCCTACTTATAATGAGACAAAAGTCGTATGCTATATAGACTGGAGCATACACACTTGAAATTTCGAGATCAGTATACTCTACTTATCTTTTTATCGAAATCGTGTGTTGGTAAAGCATTTCGCTTTGATCGTGTTTATCTTCACCTAGTGACGAAAGTCATAAAAAGTTTCAATTACTTTTGAAATTGCTCTGACGAGAAAGGTCTGTGAATAACGGCTGAATAACGTCCTCTGAGAATGTTTCAATAGTTGGAATGAGAGTTTAGATCTATATAACAAATGATGGATATAATCATTGTGTGGTAACACATATGTGCATAAATCCTATTCCTTAATCAAAAGTTTTCGAACTTTGTTGATTGAGAGAAACCGGAGGAATTGGCTTTGCCAAGTCCGCGAACTGATGGAAGTTCTCTTCTGAGAATTTCTACTTGGATTTCCAAAAAAACTCGTTCGCGTGTAAGTCCGTGAACCTAGTATGCGAACTGGCGAAAGTCTCCTTGCCGAGATTTTCTGCTAAGTTTGGAAAACTCTGCTGGTTATCTTAAGTCCACGAACTTTTTTGTGAGCTTAAGTGGTTATGATCTAAAGATGTGCTTTGAACATGAAACTTAAATTACTAAGGAATGCTTTATGCAAACCGTGGCTATAAGTTCATGAGCCAATTCAATCGAATCGAATCATCTTTGTTTCAATTGTGTCTTGTGTAGTTACATAAGATCTCATAGAAATTGAACAACTCTCTAACTAGTTCATTTAAGCCAATTGAACTAGTTATGGTGAAGAATAACAAGGTTAATATGAAATGCTCATATGGTTAACCTTTTGGGTTACTATGTTGAACCAACATACAAGTACACGTTTGGGAATGGTTTCACAAATCCAGTAAACGTTTACCCAAGTGTGTGTGACAAGCTAAGTGTTCGATCTAACAGTTGAGAAATATTAGTTGAATCTAAATAAGGTTTTCATATAACGGTGAATATGAATTGCTTTGTAACTAAGGAAAAACCCTGATTTGAAGGCTATATAAAAGAGACATCTAGCATTAGGCAAAACTAATCCCCACACGTCTTTGTGATACTAGTGCGCTCGCTAGAGTCGATTCTCCTTTAACCTTTGCTTTTCTTCTCTAATACCAGGTTAACGACTTAAAGACTTTATTGGGATTGTGAAGCCAGACCGATACTACTTCTATCGTAGTTGTTTGATCTGATCTTGCATCTTCTATCGTACGAGTACAATCTATTGATTGGCTTGAGATCATGAGAGTTCTCTGATAGGAAAGATAAAGAAGTCACAAACATCTTCATCTCACTGTTTGTGATTCCTCGACATCTGCTTGTGTATTCAAGAAAGATAGTTGAGAGGTGATTGATTAATCTAGGTTGTTCTTCGGGAATATAAGATCGGATTATCAATTGGTTCCTGTTCACCTTGATTTCATATCATAAGACGGAACAAAACCTAGGGTTTTTGTGTGGGAGAAAGATTTATCCTTTGATTTAATTTTCTGTGTGAGGGCATATTTGTTTAATATCAAGTCTGCGATTTGGGTTGCAGCAACTCTTAGTTGTGGGTGAGATCAGCTAAGGGATTCAAGTTGGCAGTATCTTGCTGGGATCATAGGCGTAGGATTACAACTGTACCTTGGATCAGTGGGAGACTGATTTGGGTTCAACTATAATCCAGTCCGAAGTTAGCTTATAGTAGGCTAGTGTTTGTAGCGTCTTAATACAGTGTGTATTTAATCTTGACTAGGTCCCAGGGTTTTTCTGCATTTGCGGTTTCCTTGTTAAAAAAACTTATGGTGTCTGTGTTATTTCTTTTCCGCATTATATTTTTATATAACTGGAATGATACAGGTTGTGCATTAAAGATCATCAATTGCAAATCCAACCTTTGGTTGTTTATTGATATTGATTGATCCTTGGATATTGGTCTTTTATACCGTCCAGGTTATTCCTTGTGTTTGATTAAAGACTCGCTATTGTTTTAGTTGAGTAAATCAAAACAAGTAAGAGATATTAACTCCTTTGAGATACTTTAATCTATATTGAGTCTGACTGTCTAGTTGATTCTCTAGCAAAGTATTTCAGAGTTAGTTCATACAGATTTCTAAGTGAAATATTAGGTGGTGTTGTTAGACCCCGCTTTTTCAGTGATATGCATTGTTAACAGACTCCGTTCTGAGCGTGATTGATCACAAGAGATTCAAGTGATTGTGTGCGGGTGTTTATTGAAGATTTAAGAATATTCGAAGACAAAGAAGATATTGAAGATCTGACTTGGGTTTTATAATCTTTGGTGTGCACAATACTTGTTTGAGAAAAGAGGATCCAATTAATAATCGGTTTATCCTTGTGGTAGATTGGATTTATTAATTGAGTAGATCGGCATCAACACGATTCTTCGGATTAAAGGTGTTGTTGGCTTAATCTTAACCGATTATCTTTGGGTGGTTGAACAAAAGATAGATCTGGACCCACCGAAGGAGTTTATGTTGAGATAAACGAAAGAGCCTTTGTCTGACTCATATCACTTGGTTGAATAGAGTTGATACCAAGCATATTTCTTGTTCCTTTACTGTTTGGAATACGAACCAAAGGGATTGTTCCAAGTACGTGACTAATTCACAATTCAGAGGCGTGGGAATACATACGGAACTAGGTATAGTATAGAGTTAGGTACTTGGTCTCAACTATACGAAGTTAGGTGTAGTTTTTTTTAGCGGATTAATCCTGATGTTAGGGCATAGATCGGTCAACCTCGCATGTGTTTCTATATCAAGCATGTTTGTCAATGATAGTGATCAAAACTATGAGTCTTGATATCTAGCCTATTATACCTAAGTCTCGGACTAGGATATGAAATTTTAGTAAGCTCAAGGACTTCATGGAGATTCATCATACAACGACGAAGATCTATACAAGGAGCCGTTTAACTTCATCAACAAAAAGGTATGTGGAGACTTGAACTTATCTATCACTCAAAAGTCTATCTATTCAATCTCTTACTTCTTATGAGACAAAAGTCGTATTCTATATAGACTGGATCATACACATTTGATATTTCGAGCTGAGTATTCAATGCTTATCTTTTTCTCGAAATCGTGTGTTGGTAAAGCGTTTCGCTTTGATCAAGTTTATCTTCACCTAGTGACGAAAGTCATGAAACATTTCAATTGCTTTGGAAATTTCTTTGACGAGAAAGGTTTGCGAATTACAACTGAATAACGTCCTCTGAGAATGTTCCAATGGTTGGAATGGGAGTTTAGATTACATAACCATGTATTTCTTGAACCGAAGTTTTCGAACTTTGTTGATCAAGAGAAATCTGTAGGATTGTGGAATTGGCTTGCCAAGTCCGCGAACCCAGTCTGCAGACTCAGTCCGCGAACTGACGGAAGTTCTCGATCGAGAATTTCTGTAGGATTTTTCGAAACTCGTTTGTTTGCTTATTCCGCGAACCCAGTCCGCGAACTGGCGGAAGTTCTCTTTCCGAGAATTTCTTTTGAGTTTAGAAAACTCAACCGATTTACTTAAGTCTGCGAACTTGTTTGTGAGTTTAAGAGTTTATGATCTAAAAATGTGCTCTGAACATGAAACTTAAATTATTAAGGAATGTTTTGTGCAAATCGTGGTTATAAGTTCATGAGACGATTCAATCGAATCGAATTATCTTGGCTTCAATTGTTTCTTACGATTGAACAACTCTCTAACTAGTTCATTTGAGATTATTGAACTAGTTATGGTGAAGACGAACAAGGTTAATATGAAATGCTCATATGGTTAACCTTTTGGTTACTGTGTTGAACCAACATACGCATACACGTTCGGGAATGGTTTTCACAAACCCGGTAAACGTATACTCAAGTGTGTGTCTCAAGATATGATTTCGATCTAACGGTTGAGAAATATTAGCTTGAATCTAAATCAGGTTTTCATCTGACGGTGAATAAGGATTGTTTTGTACCTAAGGCAAAACCCTGATTTGAAGACTATATATAGGAGACATCTAGCTTTGAGAAAAAAAAATTCCCACACGTCTGTGTGCTACTAGTGCGCTCGCTAGAGTCGATCTCGATTAACCTTTGATTTTCTTCTCTAAAATCAGGTTAACGACTTAAAGACTTCATTGGGATTGTGAAGCCAGACCGATACTACTTTTATCGTAGTTGTGTGATCTGATCTTACATCTTCTATCGTACGAGTACAGTCTTTGATTGGATTGAGATCATGAGAGTTCTTCGATAGGGAAGATGAAGAACTCACAAACATAATCGTCTCACTGTTTGTGATTCCTTGACAAACCGCCTGTGTAGTCAGGAAGGCTTGTTGAGAGGTGATTGATTAATCTAGGCTTTTCTTCGGGAATATAAGTCCGGATTATCAATTGGTTCATGTTCACCTTGATTTCTATCAAAAGACGGAACAATACCTAGGGTTTATCTGTGGGAGACAGATTTATCCTTTGATAGAATTTTCTGTGTGATACATATTTGTTTATTGTCAAGTCTGCGATTTTGGGTTGCAGAAACTCTTAGTTATGGGTGAGATCAATTAAGGGAATCAAGTACGCAGTGTCCTGCTGGGATCAGAGGCGTAGGAGTACAACTGTACCTTGTATCAGTGGGAGATTGATAGGGGTTCAACTATAGTCGAGTCCGAAGTTAGTTTGCAGTAGGCTAGTGTCTGTAGCTGCTTAATACAGTGTGTATTGAATCTGGACTAGGTCTCGTGGTTTTTCAGCATTTGCGATTTCCTCATTAACAAAACTTCTGCTGTCTGTGTTATTTCTTTTCCGCATTATATTTTATATAATATAAATAATATAGGTTATGCGTTAAAGATCATCAATTGGAAATCCAACCTTTGGTTGTTGATTGATATTGAGGTTGGATTTCCAATTGATTGATCCTTGGACATTGGTATTTGGTACCGTCCAAGTTATCTCTCTTTGATAAAGACTCGTAGATTTCTATTTGCTTGAGTAAAGATCAAATCGATAGATTGAGATAATAACTCCTTGAGATAATTTTTATCTAGATTGAGTCTGACTGTCTAGTTGATTCTCTAGCAAAGTATTTCGGAGTTAGTCCATACATATTGCTAAGCGAAATATTGGGTGGTGTTGTTAGGCCCCCGCTTTTTCACCTGAGAGTATTCAATTCTGGACTAGGTCCCGGGGTTTTTATGCATTTTCATTTTCCTCGTTAACAAAATCTAGTTGTGTGATTTACTTTTATTTTCCGTGTTACAATTTTTTTATTATAATTAAAGTAAATTACACAAACGTTAATTCATATTTACTTGATAAGAAATCCTATTGTGTTTGGTTAAGTCCGAACCTTTGTATCAAGTAAACATACTTCGTTGTTGTATTGTCTCGATCTCGTATCCATAGACGATCACACGAAATGTGAACCGATTAATTGTATTGTCTCGACTCAGTCTATAGACAATCACTTTCGGAGAAAGGACTTATAGGTAGGAAAAGTTTCAGCTTGAGGTATATTTGGGTACCCTCGCCTTTTCATGTTCAGTTCGCATCATAGTTGTTGAAGATCCGTATCCATAACAATGAAAAAATGAAAGCTCTCAATCATTGTTATACAGTGTCATAGTATTATTGCAAAGCATCAAGGTTCAATTGTATCACAACTTTGACAACAATACTATGGTGATATGTGTCACTCCTTCTTAGTCAATACTTTCATCTCAACATGAAAACCCCTCCCCCTTACATAATAATCCAAAAACCATATGTATTTGTAGTGTGAACTACACATTAATTCTCCCCTTTTTTGTCAATTAAATTGGAAAAGGTACGAAAACTAGTACGATCCTAATGAAATTTCCACGGAGATCCTTCAAGACAAAAGAAAAGCACATATCAACTTGTTTAGATGAAATCATAAAGCCTAAGATAAATGCATTCATCAAGGAGTTTATAAATATACAGGATAACTCCTATAATATTCCACAGCCGCACGCCCCACAAAGATATGGAAATTAAGCGCAAGTTCAAAAAGAACTCTCCCCCATAAAATGTCATTCCCGAGAGAACAAAAAGAGCGACCTTACTTTCACGAGAAAAGAAAGATTTCTTTGGACACCAAAAATCACAAAAGGAAATGATTTTGTATCAAAAAATCTCAATTAAACTAATCACAAGAGAACCCGTGATTAATTTAATCGGAATACTCAACCAAATCAACCACAATGAATTCATGCTTAATCCAGTTGAAAATGCTCACATAAGAAGGATTACGGAGCCGCACAATATACAGTAGAACCTCTCTATATTAATACTCTTGGGCATCTACAAAAATATTAATATAGAGAGGTACCCATAGAAAATGCAAAAATTTAAGTTCAATGTATGAGCAATGTATCTGTAGTTGTATTTAGATGATGTATATATATTTTTATAGTTCCATATACATGTGAATGTATATATCTTGAAATTTGTAGTTCCAAGAAGCTTTAAACATGCTCGACAAGTTGGAAATATTTATGGCTTCAACAAGAAGGTGTCTATGTTGATGAGATATTACGCACCCACAAGTTAAAAGATGTTGTAGTAATCCAAAAAATTACTTCTTTTGTTTAGACATAAATTTAATATAACTAGATATATATATTTTTTAGTGTAATGTTGATTATTATTATTTGGAGGTAAATTCTTTAAGGCGTAACTGAAAAAAATCATTAACATTAAACTGGAGAGATTATTACTACTTTTCACTGGCCCAAGCCGGGACCATAAATTTCTATTAATATGTAGAGGTTATTAATATATGGAGTATCAATATATGGAGGTTTTACTGTATACATAAGAATATGGATTAGGGAAGATAAATACTGCGGAATAAACAAAGATTCATTAGTTTTTCATCAATATTTGCATAACGACATATAATAGACATAATCTTTGTGTTGATGGTGGTGTTTAGTTCAGGGATAAAATTGTAAAACCCTGTATTTAATGCGTCGTTGTTTTGCAAAGAAGCTGAGCCATTTAAGAGTGATGAGTGCAGCCTCATCACTTACACATGTATTGAGCGATTCAGTATATTTACGTAAAATTTATCCAGAATGGTGCATGTAGCAACAATCCAAAATATTCTGTAAATTTTAACATCCACATGTATTATTCATTAATGTAAGGCTCATTGAGTATTTTCCCTATGCTATGTTCCCCATATAAACCCTTAATATTGATATGACATGACAAATAGTGTTCACTCGCAGCTGAGTAGCATGAAATTTCCCGAAATATGAAGATTGAGGTATGCATAAAAATACTCAGTCGGAAAGCATGCTGCTCTCCGACAATAAAATTTAAAGAATTCTGTGTCAACACGCAAAAATCACTGAATTTAATCAATTTTGTGATAGTGTTAACCTAAATAATTTGCAAAAATTAGGTTTTTGTGACCTGCGCAATATCTCGGACCCTGCTGGTCGAGACTAAACCTAGGAAAGCTAGACAATTGATCCTCCATGGACTACTAGGACCAAAGTCTTACCAAAAATCAGAAAACAAGAAAAGAGGATCCGCGGAAAATAGGAGTAGCAACAAGAGGAGGCGTGGCCGCGCGGCCACGCTCTATGTTGGTCTTGCCGGCCATCCTTTTCATATCGACCAATCAAGTCGCTCTAAATGGGCCACACACACTTGGGAATGTTGCCACTGCCCATGCTTGCCGGCCCTATTTCCCATCGACCAATCAGGTCGCTCTAAATGCGCCACACGCACTTGGGAATGTGGCCACGCCCCATGCTTGCCGGACCACTTTCCTATCGACCAATCAGGTCGCTCTAAATGCGCCACACACATTGGGAATGTGGCCACGCCCCATGCTTGCCGGCCCTCTTTCTCATCGAACAATCAGGTCTCTCTAAATGTGCAACACGCACTGGGAATGTGGCCACGCCCCATGCTTTCCGCCCCCCTTTCCTAACGACCAATCATGTCTCTCTAAACCCGCCTGCATTAAAAAGTCCAAATTGCGCCAAATGGCCATCATGCCAATTAACTAATCAACTTACCAAACCGCGCCAACATGCTAATTGGAAGGCCATGCTATCCCGCGGAAGCAACATGCCAACATGCTATAACAGCGCAGCCGCGTGCTATCTCATTTTTCTTTAGTGGCCAATACCATAACAAACTACTTCTTAATATTACTCGTTGCTTTATTGATCTTCTTTGGTACCCATTTCTGATTAGCTTTTGGAGCAACGTATTTCTTTTTCTCCCCGATATAATTATGAAATTTCTTGGGAGGAATACTAGAAGAAATGATATTATGAGACTCAGTTTTTCTCCAGTTTGGAACATAAGATCTTGTCATCTTAACAGAATCAGATCTGGTTTTATCTCGTTTAAGAAATCTTCAATTCCTTTGCAAGTGACCTGGTTTTCCACAATAAACGCAATATTTAGTAGAATGGAAAAAGTTATGTTTGGTGTTACCTGAATGTGTACGTGCTTGCTTTGGATCTTGCCAGAATTTCCTATTTTCATCATCCGCAGTTGGTAGAGATACTTCAGTTTCGTCAACCGTGGAAGGTTTTGGTTTAGAAAAATCTTTAGCTCTAACAAATTTTACCTCTTTGCAAATACCAGGAGCGTATATTCCTCCATATCCCAATCCTCGTGTATCACGATGAATTCTACATGCTTCCAATATCGAGGTTAATTTTCCTGAGCTGTTATTTCTAGAAAAACTCTCTTTTAAGCTTGAGTTTTCTTCTTACAACATTTTTACCTTTTCGAGCGCAATAACTAGATCATTCTTGGATGATTCACATTGAACTTTGAGATTTTCTCGTTCTGAATCAAATAGCAAGTTCATCTCAATGTTCTCTAAGTTATCTAGCTTTGCTTGAAGAGTAATTTCCCGATCTCGACTTCCGGAAATTTATTCTTTAAGCATTCATATTTCATTGAGATAATCTCTTGCACCAATTAAAACAAGTTGGTCTTGCAAGTCTTTATTCTGACTACGAAGTCTACCATATTTAAGTTTCTCACTGAAGATGGTGCTTTCAGCCTCTGAGAGTTTTTGATGACATTCTTTCAGAAGGTTATTAGAAACTTGATCTACATGGAACACTTCTTCGTCAGAATCAGAATCAGTAAAAGAATTTTTCCAGAAGCTAATGAAACCTCTCTTGTGTACTCTTGGTGATCACAATATTTTTGTTCATCATCAAGAGTAGGCAAAGCTACTGCATATGCCGATTGTCTACGTCTCCAGCTAGGACATACTGAAGAAGGTTCCTGAAAGCACGACAGTTATAGCACTGTACATCATCAGTAGGAGATGTTGTAACTTTTGAAAAACTCTTTTTCCTGTATCTCAAGATTTTTCTAAGTTTTCGTTGAGTAACATCCTTAGTATCTGGCGAACCAGATTTATCCTTGGAGGATTCAGAATTGTATGCAGCTTTAAGAGAAATTACCTCTTTTCTAGATTCATGTTCATTATCAAAGATCTTTAACTTTCCAACAAGTGTGTTTCTGGAGAGTGTAGAAAGATCGTTTGCTTCTTCAATGGCATGTTTCTTAGACTTGTATCTTGATGGTAGAGACCTGAGAATTTTGCACACAATAACTTTCTCTGGAATAGTTCTTCCTAATGAATATAAGAAGTTAACTATTTGAGAAAGGCTTTGGTTAAACTCATCAAAGGTTTCATCATCAGACATGCGAAGGTTTTCCCAGTCAGAAGCTATATTTTGAAGCCTTTCTTCTTTCTTTGCGGCATTCCCTTCGAATACGGTTTCTAATATATCCCAAGCACCTTTAGACTTATTACACTTTGTAATCACCAATATCTTTTGCAACAGTTACACCGTCTACTGTAACTAATGGAGGATTATCTCCATTAAAAATACGAACCCATGATTGAAAATCTTGCTCTTGAATAAAAGAATGCATAGTAATTTTCCACCATAAATAGTTCGTGTCATCGAAACTGGCGGTACGTATATATTAGCACTTATGTCCATAGAATCAGATTGATACAAACATAGACTTATGAGGTCTTAGCATGTTTGCCTGCTCTGATACCAATTAAAAAAACGGGGGTCTAACAACCACACCCAATAATTCGTTTGGAAATCCGAATGGACTAACTCCAACATACTTTCAAGAGAATCAACTAGACAGTCAGACTCAATCTTAAGAAAAGTATATCAAAGAGTTATATCTGAATTTCTTAATTCAATCCGCAATCAAACAAATAGGAATTTGCGAGCCCAATTGAATATAAGTAACAACTTGGACGGTATAAAACCAATATCCAAGTGTCAACCAATTTAATCAACAACCCAAAGGTCGGATTCACAATTGATCGAACCTACGCACAACCTGTGATATTTCAATAATATAAACAAATATAATGCGGAAAAAAAATAACACATACACCAGAAATTTTGTTAACGGGGAAATCGGAAATGCAGAAAAACCCCGCGACCTAGTCCAGAATAAACAGACACTAATTAAAATTGTTACACCAATTTCCTACTACCTATTCGGACTAGATGTAATACCTACTTTTGTTGTATTCAAGCACTTGTAAAACTACAAGAAGAACACCGCTTGTCTTTAGCAATTCTTCTCGTATAAATTCTAGCAGAACAAAAATTCTCTTTAGAAGTTATTCCCAAAAATCTTCTGGCAGAACAAATTTCTCTTCAAAAGGTGCAACAACACGGTTGATTACTTTTCGATCTTTTGTTTTCACAAAACACCGAATCGATTTCCCTTTAGATGTAAATCAAGATTTTGTAAATCTTTTATTTGTTTTGAACAACTACCAAATAAAAAGTAGTGAAATCAAAACAAACTTGTAGATTAGGGTTTTAACTTACAATCAGTATGCGTACTCACAAGAAGTACGTGAACCTGATTTTCGTAAGTGAATTTAGGTGATTCCAAAGATTAATTTCCAAGTTAAGAAAACCCTAATAATTTTACAACAAGAACAACTAGATAAATCTAGAGATAGCTTGTTTAAAACTTCTTAAGGATTTTTACGAGATACCTTAATCGAAGTTTTATTTCTAGATTCCGATTTCGACTAACAAGTGTTGGTATATGATCAGAAACTGAAATTTATCAAAACCTAGGGTTTATGATCAACAACTCTTGAATGGTTTTGTATCAGAAAAGAAAATATTAGAGTAGACAAGAGGTGAAAAACCTAGATTACAAGTCGTATAATCAATCACGAAGATTAAATTCAACTCGGATTTGTGATACCCAATACAAAGACTTTTATCTCACTATTTTTCACGAAGAACAAAAGACATGGAAAACAACCTTATGAAGCTTACACCAAATTTTCCAAAGGGGATAAAAACGTGTAGCACTCACGAACCCTTTATTTATAATGAACAATAGCTTGGAATCTAAGCAAAGCTATTTTCCTTTTTCATGACTCTCCTAATTTTTGGAGTCTTTCCTAAGTTACAAACTCTTGCCAAAATGATTAATTAAATAATTAATTAGCAAATATTGTATTTATGTGAATAAATCACATTTTAACTTAGGCAGGAATTAAAAGTTATCACAAACACTTTAATATGGTAATCAAATATGTTTGGATTAATAGCCGTCTTGCCTAGATAAGGAAACATCACCAATTTGACTAAAAGAAACTTCTAGTCACGTAATTAGGACCAAGTCCGTGAACCGTTACAAACAGTCCATGGATTGTTTCCTACTAACGAACTGTAACACTTACATCAACACTTATAACTGTTACTTTAATAAATCACTGATAACTTTATCGTTATAACTCGGAATTGAGTGATTCTTGGCTCCTTGAATTCGTAAGCTCATTCACTATAACATGAGAACCTTTCCAGAGATAAAGGTTATTCTCACAAAAGTCGTGGCTCAAATAACCTCGAGTGTATATATATATATATATATAAATGTACATTTACCGTCACAGTAATTGTTCCATAGAGTGAGCATTTGTTTCGATAGATTAGAAAGATAGAATGGAACAAGAATCCATATGAAATAAAATACCAAATACCTTTGTTGATGAAGTCCTTGTTGATGTCTTCATGTAGTCTTCAAACTTCATCCGTCAAGGGTAGCTTTGATTCTCCTTCTTAGACTTAACTTAGTCCGAAACTATCAATAGTATACTAAATGAAGAATGGATTTTGGCAACTAAAATTGAAAATTAACTTGACATACTAACGCTAGTGGGTTCAACCGAGCAATTATCTAACAACTGGTTGCGACTAGAGTCGATTCTTCTTTAACCTTAGGTTTTCCCAAAACCCTATAGGTTAACGACCTGAAAACTTCATTGGGATTGTGAAGCCAGATCTAACTATTTTCTCTGTAGTTGCGTGTTCTGATCTTGTTGTTTTCCATCTTGATTGAGTACTATCTTCTCTAAGATTTTCTCGATATTTAATCTCCGATAGGCAAGATATAAAGTAGTCACAAATATCTTTGTCTCATCGTTTGTGATTCCAAAATATCTTGTTTCGCTACCATATGATTAAGATAATTGTGAGGTGATTGATATTTCTAGGAAGCTTTTCGGGAATATAAGTCCGGTATATCAATTAGTTCCTGTTAACCTTGATTTATTAAAAGACGGAACAAAACTCATAGGTATATCTTTGGAAGACAAATTTATCTATTCAATAGATTTTCTGTGTGACACAGATTGGTTTATCAAGTATTCGACTTTGGATCGTAGCAACTCTTAGTTGTGGGTGAGATCATCTAAGGGAATCAAGTGCGTAGAGTCCTACTGGGATTTAGAGATGTAAGGAGCGCAATTGTACCTTGATCAGTGTGAGATTGGTTAGGGTTCAACTACATTTCAGTCCAAAGTTAACTTGGAGTAGTCTAGTGTCTGTAGAGGCTTGATACAGTGTAGTGTTCAAATCTTGACTAGGTCCCGGGGTTTTTCTGCATTTGTGATTCCCTCGTTAATAAAACTTCTGGTATCTGTTATTAATTTTCCGTAATATATTTGTTTATATAATTGAAATATCACAGGTTGTGTGTAAGTTCAGTCAATTGTGAATCCAACCTTTGGTTGTTGATTGAATTGATTGACATTTGGATATTGGTTTTTGATACCGTCCAAGTTATTTCTTATATTCAATCGGGTTGATTGCAGATTAAATTGAGAAATAGAGATATAACTCTTTGATATACTTTCTTAAGATTGAGTGTGACCGTCTAGTTGATTCTCTTGAAAGTATATTAGAGTTTGTCTATACAGATTGCTAAGCGAAATATTGGGTGTGGTTGTTAGACCCCCGCTTTTTCAATTGGTATCAGAGCAGGCAAACACGTTGAAGACCTTATAAGTTAGTGTTTGTGGAAATCTGATTTGTATGGATAATTGGGTATCTCAAACTCGCACGCATATAAATGAGTCCTAAAAGTTTTAATTATTCCAAATGTCTTTGGCTTACCTCTAAGGATAACTCCTTTGCTGATTCTTCCGATTCCCGAGGTAGGAATTTTTTGCTATCAGATTCTGATAAGATTCCCTCTGATGAGGGATTTATATCCATGTCTAAAACTGAATGGAATCTCACCAGAAATCAAAAAATTACAGCTGAGACTATTGTTTTTCAAGATGCTAAGATAAAATCTCTTGAAGAAAAACATGATCAGCTTATTTATGAACTTGAGAAGTCTCTTGGTCGATAACGGGAACTCTATAGCATCATTGAGTCATTCTCTAACAATATCGAAAAAATTATTCAAGAAACTATTCTACAACGTGAAAAGATTAGTTCTCTTGAGGATATTGTTAAAGAAGATTCAATTAGAGAAAAATGTTTGATCGAGACTCATTCATCATACCTGGACAACCTTCGTGTTGAAATAGAGAAATTGGTTACTTCCTTTCTTCTAGACCAAAAACAATAAAAATACTTGAAAGAGGAAAACCCTGCTCTAATGAGAAAATCTTCTGTGTCTATATAGTAATTCTTAGACATGATTACAATACATGAAGAAAAGTTCTCCAAAAGAAGTTCCTGCTAGGAAGTGTTTACATAACCAATAATCTTCTAACAGGGATATGAATTTAAAATGGGTTCTGTCCAACGTTTCTCTTCCACGAACCTGTTCCTTATGTGGGAAAAAGAATCATTATGTTCAACATTGTTTTTCTAGAAAAAACCGATTTTCGATCTTCAAAATCTACTTCTTTTTACAGTCCACAGAGTAAATTATCTGGAGACTTCTAAAATTAATTTCATTCCTACAGAAAGCCAAAACTCTCATAAAAAGGATTTCAATGGTCTCTCTGATAGGCGCATTTATGTGTATAATATATCTCAATTGTATATATTGTTAGTACTCGATTTTGTATTTATTTGGTTATTTTATGTATTTGTAGGTGTTTTTGGAAAAATAAGCTCTTGCGGCGAATTTGGCTTAAGAATGTGGCATTTGGACCTCCGTAGATAACGTACCAGAGGCACCTTAGAAATACCCCGGAGGAACCCCGAAAAAGTGCTAAAAACAACTCAGAAGAATTGCTAAAGGCACCCCTAAGTTGGATAAGGGGCACCACATTTCATGCATGTACTAAAGGGACACCAGGACAGGATAGGGGGACACCCTTCTTCTTCACGTTTAAAGAAGTTTTGGCGGGAAAAATGGAGTTCACGGAGAAGATTTTGAACTCGAATCTTTGGGAAGTTTTAAAGAGATTAAACTAGAGATTTCGATTGGGATGGACTTCTCATGGATAGAAAGGGTTAATACATGTGTTTGGATCGATCAAATTGGGCTGGAACGGCCGGAAAAAGGAAACAGAGCAAATAAGGAAACACGGTCCCTGTCAAGCTTGTATTAGGAAATTCAGAGAGACTAAAGACCTAAAACTCTTTCCAAAGATACATATATATCCAAGGAAGAGTTTGATATAAGTGGGAATACTCAGAAACGCGTGAAACGAATTAGGATAGAGATTATTGCCGTGACTTCCATGGAAGGAAAGAAGAGATTTCGAAGCGGTTTGGGAAAGATTTAATCATGTTGTGGTGTATAAATAGGTTTCTTAGGGTCCCTAGAAGAGGTACGAGGAGTTTGGGGTCGAGAGGAGAGCTCAGAAGGCGTGAATCAAGAGATTTCTGTACACTGTTGCTGCTGCTGCTGCCATTGAAGAGCACGAAGAACACGAAGAACACACTCCCACAGACAGTCGTTCTTCAACAGTAACAAGGACAGACGCCGCTAAGTCTTAAAACAACAGAAACAAAAGCACTTCTTTTCTATCGTTCTTCTCTGGACGCTTTCTGTTGGTCTCAGATTCACTGATTTTATTCTTTTCACTCTTTTAATCAACTTTTGGGCTATAAACATGTATTTTGAGCAAGTGATTAATATGAGGAGCTAAACCCCTTAGCCGAGGTAACGGAGGAAGCCATTGTTCCATTAAAATTGGTATAATTCTTTTGTTTAGACATAAATTTAATATAACTAGATATATATATTTTTTAGTATAATGTTGATTATTATTATTTGGAGGTAAATTCTTTAAGGCGGAACTGGAAAAAAAATCATTAACATTAAACTGGAGAGGTTATTACTACTTTTCACTGGCCCAAGTCGGGACCATAAATTTCTATTAATATGTAGAGGTTATTAATATATGGAGTATCAATATATGGAGGTTCTACTGTATACATAAAAATATGGATTAGGGAAGATAAATACTGCGGAATAAACAAAGATTCATTAGTTTTTCATCACTATTTGCATAACGACATATTATAGACATAATCTTTGTGTTGATGGTGGTGTTTAGTTCAGGGATAAAATTGTAAAACCCTGTATTTAATGCGTCGTTGTTTTGCAAAGAAGCTGAGCCATTTAAGAGTGATGAGTGCGCAACCTCATCACTTACACATGTATTGAGCGATTCAGTATATTTACGTAAAATTTATCCAGAATGGTGCATGTAGGAACAATCCCAAATATTCTGTAAATTTCAACATCCACATGTATTATTCATTAATGTAAGGCTCATTGAGTATTTTCCCTATGCTATGTTCCCCATATAAACCCTTAATATTGATATGACATGACAAATAGTGTTCACTCGCAGCTGAGTAGCATGAAATTTCCCGAAATATGAAGATTGAGGTATGCATAAAAATACTCAGTCGGAAAGCATGCTTCTCTCCGACAATAAAATTTAAAGAATTCTGTGTCAACACGCAAAAATCACTGAATTTAATCAATTTTGTGATAATGTTAACCTAATTAATTTGCAAAAATTAGGTTTTTGTGACCTGCGCAATATCTCGGACCCTGCTGGTCGAGACTAAACCTAGGAAAGCTAGACAATTGATCCTCCATGGACTACTAGGACCAAAGTCTTACCAAAAATCAGAAAACAAGAAAAGAGGATCCGCGGAAAATAGGAGTAGCAACAAGAGGAGGCGTGGCCGCGCGGCCACGCTCTATGTTGGTCTTGCCGGCCATCCTTTTCATATCGACCAATCAAGTCGCTCTAAATGGGCCACACACACTTGGGAATGTGGCCACTGCCCATGCTTGCCGGCCCTATTTCCCATCGACCAATCAGGTCGCTCTAAATGCGCCACACGCACTTGGGAATGTGGCCACGCCCCATGCTTGCCGGACCACTTTCCTATCGACCAATCAGGTCGCTCTATATGCGCCACACATATTGGGAATTTGGCCACGCCCCATGCTTGCCGGCCCTCTTTCTCATCGAACAATCAGGTCTCTCTAAATGTGCAACACGCACTGGGAATGTGGCCACGCCCATTCTTTCCGGCCCCCTTTCCTAACGACCAATCAGGTCTCTCTAAACCCGCAGTGCATTAAAAAGTCCAAACTGCGCCAAATGGCTGTCATGCCAATTAACTAATCAACTTACCAAACCACGCCAACATGCTAATTGGCAGGCCATGCTATCCCGCGGAAGCAACATGCCAACATGCTATAACAGCGCAGCCGCGTGCTATCTCATTTTTCTTTAGTGGCCAATACCATAACAAACTACTTCTTAATATTACTCGTTGCTTTATTGATCTTCTTTGGTACCCATTTCTGAGTAGCTTTTGGAGCAACGTATTTCTTTTTCTCCCCGATATAATTATGAAATTTCTTGGGAGGAATACTAGAAGAAATGATATTATGAGACTCAGTTTTTCTCCAGTTTGGAACATAAGATCTTGTCATCTTAACAGAATCAGATCTGGTTTTATCTCGTTTAAGAAATCTTCAATTCCTTTGCAAGTGACCTGGTTTTCCACAATAAACGCAATATTTAGTAGAATGGAAAAAGTTATGTTTGGTGTTACCTGAATGTGTATGTGCTTGCTTTGGATCTTGCCAGAATTTCCTATTTTCATCATCCTCAGTTGGTAGAGATACTTCAGTTTCGTCAACCGTGTAAGGTTTTGGTTTAGGAAAATCTTTAGCTCTGACAAATTTTACCTCTTTGCAAATACCAGGAGCGTCTATTCCTTCATATCCCAATCCTCGTGTATCACGATGAATTCTACATGCTTCCAATATCGAGGTTAATTTTCCTGAGCTGTTATTTCTAGAAAAACTCTCTTTTAAGCTTGAGTTTTCTTCTTACAACATTTTTACCTTTTCGAGCGCAATAACTAGATCATTCTTGGATGATTCACATTGAACTTTGAGATTTTCTCGTTCTGAATCAAATAGCAAGTTCATCTCAATGTTCTCTAAGTTATCTAGCTTTGCTTGAAGAGTAATTTCCCGATCTCGACTTCCGGAAATTTCTTATTTAAGCATTCGTATTTCATTGAGATAATCTCTTTCACCAATAGAAACAAGTTGGTCTTGCAATTCTTTATTCTGACTACGAAGTCTGTCATATTTAACTTTCTCACTGAAGATGGTGCTTTCAGCCTCTGAGAGTTTCTGATGACATTCTTTCAAAAGGTTATTAGAAACTTGATCTACATGGAACACTTCTTCGTCAGAATCAGAATCAGTATTTGAAAGAATTTTTCCAGAAGCTAATGCAACCTCTCTTGTGTACTCTTGGTGATCACAATATTTGGGTTCATCATCAAGAGTAGGCAAAGCTGCTGCATATGCCGATTGTCTACGTCTCCAGCTAGGACATACTGAAGAAAGGTTCCTGAAAGCACAACAGTTATAGCACTGTACATCATCATTAGGAGATGTTGTAACTTTTGAAAAACTCTTTTTCCTGTATCTCAATATTTTTCTAAATTTTCGTTGGGTAACATCCTTACTATCTGGCGAACCAGATTTATCCTTGGAGGATTCAGAATTGTATGCAGCTTTAAGAGAAATTACCTCTTTTCTAGATTCATGTTCATTATCAAAGCTCTTTAACTTTCCAACAAGTGTGTTTCTGGAGAGTGTATAAAGATCGTTTTCTTCTTCAATGGCATGTTTCTTAGACTTGTATCTTGATGGTAGAGACCTGAGAATTTTGCACACAATAACTTTCTCTGGAATAGTTCTTCCTAATGAATATAAGAAGTTAACTATTTGAGAAAGGCTTTGGTTAAACTCATCAAAGGTTTCATCATCATACATGCGAAGGTTTTCCCAGTCAGAAGCTATATTTTGAATTCTTTCTTTGCGACATTCCCTTCGAATACGGTTTCTAATATATCCCAAGCACCTTTAGACTTATTACACTTTGTAATCACCAATATCTTTTGCAACAGTTACACCGTCTACTGTAACTAATGGAGGATTATCTCCATTAACAATACGAACCCATGATTGAAAATCTCGCTCTTGAATAAAAGAATGCATAGTAATTTTCCACCATAAATAGTTCGTGCCATCGAAACTGGCGGTACGTATATATTAGCACTTCTGTCCATAGAATCAGATTGATACAAACATAGACTTATGAGGTCTTAGCGTGTTTTCCTGCTCTGATACCAATTAAAAAAACGGGGGTCTAACAACCACACCCAATAATTCGTTTGGAAATCTGAATGGACTAACTCAAACATACTTTCAAGAGAATCAACTAGACAGTCAGACTCAATCTTAAGAAAAGTATATCAAAGAGTTATATCTCAATTTCTTAATTCAATCCGCAATCAAACAAATAGGAATTTGCGAGCCCAATTGAATATAAGTAATAACTCTGACGGTATCAAAAGCCAATATCCAAGTGTCAACCAATTTAATCAACAACCCAAAGGTCGGATTCACAATTGATCGAACTTACGCACAACCTGTGATATTTCAATTATATAAACAAATATAATGCGGAAAAAAAATAACACATACACCAGAAATTTTGTTAACGGGGAAACCGGAAATGCAGAAAAACCCCGTGACCTAGTCCAGAATAAACACACACTAATTAAAATTGTTACACCAATTTCCTACTACCTATTCGGACTAGATGTAATACCTACTTTTGTTGTATTCAAGCACTTGTAAAACTACAAGAAGAACACCGGTTCTCTTTAGCAATTCTTCTCGTATAACTTCTAGTAGAACACAAATTCTCTTTAGAAGTTATTCCCAAAAATCTTCTGGCAGAACAAATTTCTCTTCAAAAGATGCAACAACACGGTTGATTACTTTTCGATCTTTTGTTTTCACAAAACACCGAATCGATTTCCCTTTAGATGTAAATCAAGATTTTGTAAATCTTTTGTTTGTTTTGAACAACTACCAAATAAAAAGTAGTGAAATCAAAACAAACTTGTAGATTAGGGTTTTAACTTACAATCAGTATGCGTACTCACAAGAAGTCCGTGAACCTGATTTTCGTAAGTGAATTTAGGTGATTCCAAAGATTAATTTCCAAGTTAAGAAAACCCTAATAATTTTACAACAAGAACAACTAGATAAATCTAGAGATATCTTGTTTAAAACTTCTTAAGGATTTTTACGAGATACCTTAATCGAAGTTTTATTTCTAGATTCCGATTTCGACTAACAAGTGTTGGTATATGATCAGAAACTGAAATCTATCAAAGCCTAGGGTTTATGATCAACAACTCTTGAATGGTTTTGTATCAGAAAAGAAAATATTAGAGTAGACAAGAGGTGAAAAACCTAGATTACAAGTTGTATAATCAATCACGAAGATTAAATTCAACTCGGATTTGTGATCCCCAATACAAAGACTTTTATCTCACTATTTTTCACGAAGAACAAAAGACATGGAAAAAAACCTTATGAAGCTTACACCAAATTTTCCAAAGGGGATAAAAACGTGTAGCACTCACGAACCCTTTATTTATAATGAACAATAGCTTGGAATCTAAGCAAAGTTATTTTCCTTTTTCATGACTCTCCTAATTTTGGGAGTCTTTACTAAGTTACAAACTCTTGCCAAAATGATTAATTAAATAATTAATTAGCAAATATTGTATTTATGTGAATAAATCACATTTTAACTTAGGCAGGAATTGAAAGTTATCACAAACACTTTAATATGGTAATCAAATATGTTTGGATTAATAGCCATCTTGCCTAGATAAGGAAACATCACCAATTTGACTAAAAGAAACTTCTAGTCACGTAATTAGGACCAAGTCCGTGAACCGTTACAAAAAGTCCATGGATTGTTTCCTACTAACGAACTGTAACACTTACATCAACACTTATAACTGTTACTTTAATAAATCACTAATAACTTTATCGTTATAACTCGGAATTGAGTGATTCTTGGCTCCTTGAATTCGTAAGCTCATTCACTATAACATGAGAACCTTTCCAGGGATAAAGGTTATTCTCATAAAAGTCGTGGCTCAAATAACCTCGAGTATATATATATATATATATATATATATATATATATATATATATATATATATATATAAATGTACATTTACCGTCACAGTAATTATTCCATAGAGTGAGCATTTGTTTCGATAGATTAGAAAGATAGAATGGAACAAGAATCCATATGAAATAAATTACCACATACCTTTGTTGATGAAGTCCTTGTTGATGTCTTCGTGTAGTCTTCAAACTTCATACGTCAAGGGTATCTTTGATTCTCCTTCTTATACTTAACTTAGTACGAAACTATCAATAGTATACTAAATGAAGAATGGATTTTGGCAACCAAAATTGACAACTAACTTGACATACTAACGCTAGTGGGTTCAATCGAGCAATTATCTAACAACTAGTTGCGACTAGAGTCGATTCTTCTTTAACCTTAGGTTTTCCCAAAACCCTATAGGTTAACGACCTGAAAACTTCATCGGGATTGTGAATCCAGACCCAACTATTTTCTCTGTAGTTGCGTGTTCTGATCTTGTTGTTTTCCATCTTGATTGAGTACTATCTTCTCTAAGATTTTCTCGAGATTTAATCTCCGATAGGCAAGATATAAAGTAGTCACAAATATCTTTGTCTCATCGTTTGTGATTCCAAAATATCTTGTTTCGCTACCATATGATTAAGATTATTGTGAGGTGATTGATATTTCTAGGATGCTTTTGGGGAATATAAGTCTGGTATATCAATTGGTTCCTGTTAACCTTGATTTATCAAAAGACCGAACAAAACTCATAGGTATATCTTTGGAAGACAAATTATCTATTCAATAGATTTTCTGTGTGACACAGATTGGTTTATCAAGTATTCGACTTTGGGTCGTAGCAACTCTTAGTTGTGGGTGAGATTAGCTAAGGGAATCAAGTGCGTAGAGTCCTACTGGGATTTAGAGATGTAAGGAGCGCAACTGTACCTTGATCAGTGTGAGATTGGTTAGGGTTCAACTACATTTCAGTCCAAAGTTAACTTGGAGTAGTCTAGTGTCTGTAGCGGCTTGATACAGTGTGGTGTTCAGACTAGGTCCCGGGGTTTTTCTGCATTTGTGATTCCCTAGTTAATAAAACTTCTGGTATCTGTTATTTATTTTCCGTAATATATTTGTTTATATAATTGAAATATCACAGGTTGTGTGTAAGTTCAGTCAATTGTGAATCCAACCTTTGGTTGTTGATTGAATTGATTGACATTTGGATATTGGTTTTTGATACCGTCCAAGTTATTTCTTATATTCAATCGGGCTGATTGCAGATTGAATTGAGAAATAGAGATATAACTCTTTGATATACTTTCTTAAGATTGAGTGTGACCGTCTAGTTGATTCTCTTGAAAGTATATTAGAGTTTGTCTATACAGATTGCTAAGCGAAATATTGGGTGTGGTTGTTAGACCCCCGCTTTTTCAATTGGTATCAGAGAAGGCAAACACGTTGAAGACCTTATAAGTTAGTGTTTGTGGAAATCTGATTTGTATGGGTAATTGGGTATCTCAAACTCGCACGCATATAAATGAGTCCTAAAAGTTTTAATTATTCCAAATGTCTTTGGCTTACCTCTAAGGATAACTCCTTTGCTGATTCTTCCGATTCCCGAGGTAGGAATTTTTTGCTATCAGATTCTGATAAGATTCCCTCTGATGAGACATTTATATCCATGTCTAAAACTGAAGTGAATCTCACCAGAAATCAAAAAATTACAGCTGAGACTATTGTTTTTCAAGATGCTAAGATAAAATCTCTAGAAGAAAAACATGATCAGCTTAGTTATGAACTTGAGAAGTCTCTTGGTCGATAACGGGAACTCTATAGCATCATTGAGTCATTCTCTAACAATATCGAAAAAATTATTCAAGAAACTATTCTACAACGTGAAAAGATTAGTTCTCTTGAGGATATTGTTAAAGAAGATTCAATTAGAGGAAAATGTTTGATCGAGACTCATTCATCATACCTGGACAACCTTCGTGTTGAAATAGAGAAATTGGTTACTTCCTTTCTTCTAGCCCAAAAACAATGAAAATACTTGAAAGAGGAAAACCCTGCTCTAATGAGAAAATCTTCTGTGTCTATATAGTAATTCTTAGACATAATTACAATACATGAAGAAAAGTTCTCCAAAAGAAGTTCCTGCTAGGAAGTGTTTACATAACCAATAATCTTCTAATAGGGATATGAATTTAAAATGGGTTCTGTCCAATGTTTCTCTTCCACGAACCTGTTCCTTATGTGGGAAAAAGAATCATTATGTTCAACATTGTTTTGCTAGAAAAAACCGATTTCCGATCTTCAAAATCTACTTCTTTTTACAGTCCACAGAGTAAATTATCTGGAGACTTCTAAAATTAATTTCATTCCTACAGAAACCCAAAACTCTCATAAAAAGGATTTCAATGGACTCTCTGATAGACACATTTATGTGTATAATATATCTCAATTGTATATATTGTTAGTACTCGATTTTGTATTTATTTGGTTATTTTATGTATTTGTAGGTGTTTTTGGAAAAATAAGCTCTTGCGGCAAATTTGGCTTAAGAATGTGGCGTTTGGACCTCCGTAGATAACGCACCAGAGGCACCTTAGAAATACCCCGGAGGAACCCCGAAAAAGTGCTAAAAACAACTCAGAAGAATTGCTAAAGGCACCCCTAAGTTGGATAAGGGGCACCACATTTCATGCATGTACTAAAGGGACACCGGGACAGGATAGGGGGACACCCTTCTTCTTCACGTTTAAAGAAGTTTTGGCGGGAAAAATGGAGTTCACGGAGCAGATTTTGAACTCGAATCTGTGGGCAGTTTTAAAGAGATTAAACTAGAGATTTCGATTGGGATGGACTTCTCATGGCTAGAAAGGGTTAATACATGTGTTTGGATCGATCAAATTGGGCTGGAACGGCCGGAAAAAGGAAACAGAGCAAATAAGGAAACACGGTCCCTGTCAAGCTTGTATTAGGAAATTCAGAGAGACTAAAGACCTAAAACTCTTTCCAAAGATACATATATATCCAAGGAAGAGTTTGATATAAGTGGGAATACTCAGAAACGCGTGAAACGAATTAGGGAAGAGATTATTGCCGTGACTGCCATGGAAGGAAAGAAGAGATTTCGAAGTGGTTGGGAAAGATTTAATCATGCTGTGGTGTATAAATAGGTTTCTTAGGGTCCCTAGAAGAGGTACGAGGAGTTTGCGGTCGAGAGGAGAGCTTAGAAGGCGTGAATCAAGAGATTTCTGTACACTGTTGCTGCTGCTGCTGCCATTGAAGAGCACGAAGAACACGAAGAACACACTCCCACAGACAGTCGTTCTTCAACAGTAACAAGGACAGACGCCGCTAAGTCTTAAAACAACAGAAACAAAAGCACTTCTATTCTATCGTTCTTCTCTGGACGCTTTCTGTTGGTCTCAGATTCACTGATTTTATTCTTTTCACTCTTTTAATCAACTTTTGGGCTATAAACATGTATTTTGAGCAAGTGATTAATATGAGGAGCTAAACCCCTTAGCCGAGGTAACGGAGGAAGCCATTGTTCCATGAAAATTGGTATAATTCTTTTGTTTAGACATAAATTTAATATAACTAGATATATATATTTTTTAGTATAATGTTGATTATTATTATTTGGAGGTAAATTCTTTAAGGCGGAACTGGAAAAAAATCATTAACATTAAACTGGAGAGGTTATTACTACTTTCCACTGGCCCAAGTCGGGACCATAAATTTCTATTAATATGTAGAGGTTATTAATATATGGAGTATCAATATATGGAGGTTCTACTGTATACATAAAAATATGGATTAGGGAAGATAAATACTGCGGAATAAACAAAGATTCATTAGTTTTTCATCACTATTTGCATAACGACATATTATAGACATAATCTTTCTGTTGATAGTGGTATTTAGTTCAGGGATAAAATTGTAAAACCCTGTATTTAATGCGTCGTTGTTTTGCAAAGAAGCTGAGCCATTTAAGAGTGATGAGTGCGCAGCCTCATCACTTACACATGTATTGAGCGATTCAGTATATTTACGTAAAATTTATCCAGAATGGTGCATGTAGGAACAATCCCAAATATTCTGTAAATTTCAACATCCACATGTATTATTCATTAATGTAAGGCTCATTGAGTATTTTCCCTATGCTATGTTCCCCATATAAACCCTTAATATTGATATGACATGACAAATAGTGTTCACTCGCAGCTGAGTAGCATGAAATTTCCCGAAATATGAAGATTGAGGTATGCATAAAAATACTCAGTCGGAAAGCATGCTGCTCTCCGACAATAAAATTTAAAGAATTCTGTGTCAACACGCAAAAATCACTGAATTTAATCAATTTTGTGATAGTG
>NC_039361.1:163525614-163541390 GCF_003573695.1 Papaver somniferum
AGTGTGGTGTTCAGACTAGGTCCCGGGGTTTTTCTGCATTTGTGATTCCCTAGTTAATAAAACTTCTGGTATCTGTTATTTATTTTCCGTAATATATTTGTTTATATAATTGAAATATCACAGGTTGTGTGTAAGTTCAGTCAATTGTGAATCCAACCTTTGGTTGTTGATTGAATTGATTGACATTTGGATATTGGTTTTTGATACCGTCCAAGTTATTTCTTATATTCAATCGGGCTGATTGCAGATTGAATTGAGAAATAGAGATATAACTCTTTGATATACTTTCTTAAGATTGAGTGTGACCGTCTAGTTGATTCTCTTGAAAGTATATTAGAGTTTGTCTATACAGATTGCTAAGCGAAATATTGGGTGTGGTTGTTAGACCCCCGCTTTTTCAATTGGTATCAGAGAAGGCAAACACGTTGAAGACCTTATAAGTTAGTGTTTGTGGAAATCTGATTTGTATGGGTAATTGGGTATCTCAAACTCGCACGCATATAAATGAGTCCTAAAAGTTTTAATTATTCCAAATGTCTTTGGCTTACCTCTAAGGATAACTCCTTTGCTGATTCTTCCGATTCCCGAGGTAGGAATTTTTTGCTATCAGATTCTGATAAGATTCCCTCTGATGAGACATTTATATCCATGTCTAAAACTGAAGTGAATCTCACCAGAAATCAAAAAATTACAGCTGAGACTATTGTTTTTCAAGATGCTAAGATAAAATCTCTAGAAGAAAAACATGATCAGCTTAGTTATGAACTTGAGAAGTCTCTTGGTCGATAACGGGAACTCTATAGCATCATTGAGTCATTCTCTAACAATATCGAAAAAATTATTCAAGAAACTATTCTACAACGTGAAAAGATTAGTTCTCTTGAGGATATTGTTAAAGAAGATTCAATTAGAGGAAAATGTTTGATCGAGACTCATTCATCATACCTGGACAACCTTCGTGTTGAAATAGAGAAATTGGTTACTTCCTTTCTTCTAGCCCAAAAACAATGAAAATACTTGAAAGAGGAAAACCCTGCTCTAATGAGAAAATCTTCTGTGTCTATATAGTAATTCTTAGACATAATTACAATACATGAAGAAAAGTTCTCCAAAAGAAGTTCCTGCTAGGAAGTGTTTACATAACCAATAATCTTCTAATAGGGATATGAATTTAAAATGGGTTCTGTCCAATGTTTCTCTTCCACGAACCTGTTCCTTATGTGGGAAAAAGAATCATTATGTTCAACATTGTTTTGCTAGAAAAAACCGATTTCCGATCTTCAAAATCTACTTCTTTTTACAGTCCACAGAGTAAATTATCTGGAGACTTCTAAAATTAATTTCATTCCTACAGAAACCCAAAACTCTCATAAAAAGGATTTCAATGGACTCTCTGATAGACACATTTATGTGTATAATATATCTCAATTGTATATATTGTTAGTACTCGATTTTGTATTTATTTGGTTATTTTATGTATTTGTAGGTGTTTTTGGAAAAATAAGCTCTTGCGGCAAATTTGGCTTAAGAATGTGGCGTTTGGACCTCCGTAGATAACGCACCAGAGGCACCTTAGAAATACCCCGGAGGAACCCCGAAAAAGTGCTAAAAACAACTCAGAAGAATTGCTAAAGGCACCCCTAAGTTGGATAAGGGGCACCACATTTCATGCATGTACTAAAGGGACACCGGGACAGGATAGGGGGACACCCTTCTTCTTCACGTTTAAAGAAGTTTTGGCGGGAAAAATGGAGTTCACGGAGCAGATTTTGAACTCGAATCTGTGGGCAGTTTTAAAGAGATTAAACTAGAGATTTCGATTGGGATGGACTTCTCATGGCTAGAAAGGGTTAATACATGTGTTTGGATCGATCAAATTGGGCTGGAACGGCCGGAAAAAGGAAACAGAGCAAATAAGGAAACACGGTCCCTGTCAAGCTTGTATTAGGAAATTCAGAGAGACTAAAGACCTAAAACTCTTTCCAAAGATACATATATATCCAAGGAAGAGTTTGATATAAGTGGGAATACTCAGAAACGCGTGAAACGAATTAGGGAAGAGATTATTGCCGTGACTGCCATGGAAGGAAAGAAGAGATTTCGAAGTGGTTGGGAAAGATTTAATCATGCTGTGGTGTATAAATAGGTTTCTTAGGGTCCCTAGAAGAGGTACGAGGAGTTTGCGGTCGAGAGGAGAGCTTAGAAGGCGTGAATCAAGAGATTTCTGTACACTGTTGCTGCTGCTGCTGCCATTGAAGAGCACGAAGAACACGAAGAACACACTCCCACAGACAGTCGTTCTTCAACAGTAACAAGGACAGACGCCGCTAAGTCTTAAAACAACAGAAACAAAAGCACTTCTATTCTATCGTTCTTCTCTGGACGCTTTCTGTTGGTCTCAGATTCACTGATTTTATTCTTTTCACTCTTTTAATCAACTTTTGGGCTATAAACATGTATTTTGAGCAAGTGATTAATATGAGGAGCTAAACCCCTTAGCCGAGGTAACGGAGGAAGCCATTGTTCCATGAAAATTGGTATAATTCTTTTGTTTAGACATAAATTTAATATAACTAGATATATATATTTTTTAGTATAATGTTGATTATTATTATTTGGAGGTAAATTCTTTAAGGCGGAACTGGAAAAAAATCATTAACATTAAACTGGAGAGGTTATTACTACTTTCCACTGGCCCAAGTCGGGACCATAAATTTCTATTAATATGTAGAGGTTATTAATATATGGAGTATCAATATATGGAGGTTCTACTGTATACATAAAAATATGGATTAGGGAAGATAAATACTGCGGAATAAACAAAGATTCATTAGTTTTTCATCACTATTTGCATAACGACATATTATAGACATAATCTTTCTGTTGATAGTGGTGTTTAGTTCAGGGATAAAATTGTAAAACCCTGTATTTAATGCGTCGTTGTTTTGCAAAGAAGCTGAGCCATTTAAGAGTGATGAGTGCGCAGCCTCATCACTTACACATGTATTGAGCGATTCAGTATATTTACGTAAAATTTATCCAGAATGGTGCATGTAGGAACAATCCCAAATATTCTGTAAATTTCAACATCCACATGTATTATTCATTAATGTAAGGCTCATTGAGTATTTTACCTATGCTATGTTCCCCATATAAACCCTTAATATTGATATGACATGACAAATAGTGTTCACTCGCAGCTGAGTAGCATGAAATTTCCCGAAATATGAAGATTGAGGTATGCATAAAAATACTCAGTCGGAAAGCATGCTGCTCTCCGACAATAAAATTTAAAGAATTCTGTGTCAACACGCAAAAATCACTGAATTTAATCAATTTTGTGATAGTGATAACCTAATTAATTTGAAAAAATTAGGTTTTTGTGACCTGCGCAATATCTCGGACCCTGCTGGTCGAGACTAAACCTAGGAAAGCTAGACAATTGATCCTCCATGGACTACTAGGACCAAAGTCTTACCAAAAATCAGAAACACAAGAAAAGAGGATCCGCGGAAAATAGGAGTAGCAACAAGAGGAGGCGTGGCCGCGCGGCCACGCTCTATGTTGGTCTTGCCGTCCATCCTTTTCATATCGACCAATCAGGTCGCTCTAAATGGGCCACACACACTTGGGAATGTGGCCACTGCCCATGCTTGCCGGCCCTATTTCCCATCGACCAATCAGGTCGCTCTAAATGCGCCACACGCACTTGGGAATGTGGCCACGCCCCATGCTTGCCGGACCACTTTCCTATCGACCAATCAGGACGCTCTAAATGCGCCACACATATTGGGAATTTGGCCACGCCCCATGCTTGTCGGCCCTCTTTCTCATAGAACAATCAGGTCTCTCTAAATGTGCAACACGCACTGGGAATGTGGCCACACCCATTCTTTCCGGCCCCCTTTCCTAACGACCAATCAGGTCTCTCTAAACCCGCAGTGCATTAAAAAGTCCAAACTGCGCCAAATGGTTGTCATGCCAATTAACTAATCAACTTACCAAACCGCGCCAACATGCTAATTGGCAGGCCATGCTATCCCGCGGAAGCAACATGCCAACATGCTATAACAGCGCAGCCGCGTGCTATCTCATTTTTCTTTAGTGGCCAATACCATAACAAACTACTTCTTAATATTACTCGTTGCTTTATTGATCTTCTTTGGTACCCATTTCTGAGTAGCTTTTGGAGCAACGTATTTCTTTTTCTCCCCGATATAATTATGAAATTTCTTGGGAGGAATACTAGAAGAAATGATATTATGAGACTCAGTTTTTCTCCAGTTTGGAACATAAGATCTTGTCATCTTAACAGAATCAGATCTGGTTTTATCTCGTTTAAGAAATCTTCAATTCCTTTGCAAGTGACCTGGTTTTCCACAATAAACGCAATATTTAGTAGAATGGAAAAAGTTATGTTTGGTGTTACCTGAATGTGTATGTGCTTGCTTTGGATCTTGCCAGAATTTCCTATTTTCATCATCCTCAGTTGGTAGAGATACTTCAGTTTCGTCAACCGTGTAAGGTTTTGGTTTAGGAAAATCTTTAGCTCTGACAAATTTTACCTCTTTGCAAATACCAGGAGCGTCTATTCCTTCATATCCCAATCCTCGTGTATCACGATGAATTCTACATGCTTCCAATATCGAGGTTAATTTTCCTGAGCTGTTATTTCTAGAAAAACTCTCTTTTAAGCTTGAGTTTTCTTCTTACAACATTTTTACCTTTTCGAGCGCAATAACTAGATCATTCTTGGATGATTCACATTGAACTTTGAGATTTTCTCGTTCTGAATCAAATAGCAAGTTCATCTCAATGTTCTCTAAGTTATCTAGCTTTGCTTGAAGAGTAATTTCCCGATCTCGACTTCCGGAAATTTCTTATTTAAGCATTCGTATTTCATTGAGATAATCTCTTTCACCAATAGAAACAAGTTGGTCTTGCAAGTCTTTATTCTGACTACGAAGTCTGTCATATTTAACTTTCTCACTGAAGATGGTGCTTTCAGCCTCTGAGAGTTTCTGATGACATTCTTTCAAAAGGTTATTAGAAACTAGATCTACATGGAACACTTCTTCGTCAGAATCAGAATCAGTATTTGAAAGAATTTTTCCAGAAGCTAATGCAACCTCTCTTGTGTACTCTTGGTGATCACAATATTTGGGTTCATCATCAAGAGTAGGCAAAGCTGCTGCATATGCCGATTGTCTACGTCTCCAGCTAGGACATACTGAAGAAAGGTTCCTGAAAGCACAACAGTTATAGCACTGTACATCATCATTAGGAGATGTTGTAACTTTTGAAAAACTCTTTTTCTTGTATCTCAATATTTTTCTAAATTTTCGTTGGGTAACATCCTTACTATCTGGCGAACCAGATTTATCCTTGGAGGATTCAGAATTGTATGCAGCTTTAAGAGAAATTACCTCTTTTCTAGATTCATGTTCATTATCAAAGATCTTTAACTTTCCAACAAGTGTGTTTCTGGAGAGTGTATAAAGATCGTTTTCTTCTTCAATGGCATGTGTTCTTAGACTTGTATCTTGATGGTAGAGACCTGAGAATTTTGCACACAATAACTTTCTCTGGAATAGTTCTTCCTAATGAATATAAGAAGTTAACTATTTGAGAAAGGCTTTGGTTAAACTCATCAAAGGTTTCATCATCAGACATGCGAAGGTTTTCCCAGTCAGAAGCTATATTTTGAAGCCTTTCTTCTTTCTTTGCGACATTCCCTTCGAATACGGTTTCTAATATATCCCAAGCACCTTTAGACTTATTACACTTTGTAATCACCAATATCTTTTGCAACAGTTACACCGTCTACTGTAACTAATGGAGGATTATCTCCATTAACAATACGAACCCATGATTGAAAATCTCGCTCTTGAATAAAAGAATGCATAGTAATTTTCCACCATAAATAGTTCGTGCCATCGAAACTGGCGGTACGTATATATTAGCACTTCTGTCCATAGAATCAGATTGATACAAACATAGACTTATGAGGTCTTAGCGTGTTTTCCTGCTCTGATACCAATTAAAAAAACAGGGGTCTAACAACCACACCCAATAATTCGTTTGGAAATCTGAATGGACTAACTCAAACATACTTTCAAGAGAATCAACTAGACAGTCAGACTCAATCTTAAGAAAAGTATATCAAAGAGTTATATCTCAATTTCTTAATTCAATCCGCAATCAAACAAATAGGAATTTGCGAGCCCAATTGAATATAAGTAATAACTCTGACGGTATCAAAAGCCAATATCCAAGTGTCAACCAATTTAATCAACAACCCAAAGGTCGGATTCACAATTGATCGAACTTACGCACAACCTGTGATATTTCAATTATATAAACAAATATAATGCGGAAAAAAAATAACACATACACCAGAAATTTTGTTAACGGGGAAACCGGAAATGCAGAAAAACCCCGTGACCTAGTCCAGAATAAACACACACTAATTAAAATTGTTACACCAATTTCCTACTACCTATTCGGACTAGATGTAATACCTACTTTTGTTGTATTCAAGCACTTGTAAAACTACAAGAAGAACACCGGTTCTCTTTAGCAATTCTTCTCGTATAACTTCTAGTAGAACACAAATTCTCTTTAGAAGTTATTCCCAAAAATCTTCTGGCAGAACAAATTTCTCTTCAAAAGATGCAACAACACGGTTGATTACTTTTCGATCTTTTGTTTTCACAAAACACCGAATCGATTTCCCTTTAGATGTAAATCAAGATTTTGTAAATCTTTTGTTTGTTTTGAACAACTACCAAATAAAAAGTAGTGAAATCAAAACAAACTTGTAGATTAGGGTTTTAACTTACAATCAGTATGCGTACTCACAAGAAGTCCGTGAACCTGATTTTCGTAAGTGAATTTAGGTGATTCCAAAGATTAATTTCCAAGTTAAGAAAACCCTAATAATTTTACAACAAGAACAACTAGATAAATCTAGAGATATCTTGTTTAAAACTTCTTAAGGATTTTTACGAGATACCTTAATCGAAGTTTTATTTCTAGATTCCGATTTCGACTAACAAGTGTTGGTATATGATCAGAAACTGAAATCTATCAAAGCCTAGGGTTTATGATCAACAACTCTTGAATGGTTTTGTATCAGAAAAGAAAATATTAGAGTAGACAAGAGGTGAAAAACCTAGATTACAAGTTGTATAATCAATCACGAAGATTAAATTCAACTCGGATTTGTGATCCCCAATACAAAGACTTTTATCTCACTATTTTTCACGAAGAACAAAAGACATGGAAAAAAACCTTATGAAGCTTACACCAAATTTTCCAAAGGGGATAAAAACGTGTAGCACTCACGAACCCTTTATTTATAATGAACAATAGCTTGGAATCTAAGCAAAGTTATTTTCCTTTTTCATGACTCTCCTAATTTTGGGAGTCTTTACTAAGTTACAAACTCTTGCCAAAATGATTAATTAAATAATTAATTAGCAAATATTGTATTTATGTGAATAAATCACATTTTAACTTAGGCAGGAATTGAAAGTTATCACAAACACTTTAATATGGTAATCAAATATGTTTGGATTAATAGCCATCTTGCCTAGATAAGGAAACATCACCAATTTGACTAAAAGAAACTTCTAGTCACGTAATTAGGACCAAGTCCGTGAACCGTTACAAAAAGTCCATGGATTGTTTCCTACTAACGAACTGTAACACTTACATCAACACTTATAACTGTTACTTTAATAAATCACTAATAACTTTATCGTTATAACTCGGAATTGAGTGATTCTTGGCTCCTTGAATTCGTAAGCTCATTTACTATAACATGAGAACCTTTCCAGGGATAAAGGTTATTCTCATAAAAGTCGTGGCTCAAATAACCTCGAGTATATATATATATATAAATGTACATTTACCGTCACAGTAATTATTCCATAGAGTGAGCATTTGTTTCGATAGATTAGAAAGATAGAATGGAACAAGAATCCATATGAAATAAATTACCACATACCTTTGTTGATGAAGTCCTTGTTGATGTCTTCGTGTAGTCTTCAAACTTCATCCGTCAAGGGTATCTTTGATTCTCCTTCTTATACTTAACTTAGTCCGAAACTATCAATAGTATACTAAATGAAGAATGGATTTTGGCAACTAACTTGACATACTAACGCTAGTGGGTTCAATCGAGCAATTATCTAACAACTAGTTGCGACTAGAGTCGATTCTTCTTTAACCTTAGGTTTTCCCAAAACCCTATAGGTTAACGACCTGAAAACTTCATCGGGATTGTGAATCCAGACCCAACTATTTTCTCTGTAGTTGCGTGTTCTGATCTTGTTGTTTTCCATCTTGATTGAGTACTATCTTCTCTAAGATTTTCTCGAGATTTAATCTCCGATAGGCAAGATATAAAGTAGTCACAAATATCTTTGTCTCATCGTTTGTGATTCCAAAATATCTTGTTTCGCTACCATATGATTAAGATTATTGTGAGGTGATTGATATTTCTAGGATGCTTTTGGGGAATATAAGTCTGGTATATCAATTGGTTCCTGTTAACCTTGATTTATCAAAAGACCGAACAAAACTCATAGGTATATCTTTGGAAGACAAATTATCTATTCAATAGATTTTCTGTGTGACACAGATTGGTTTATCAAGTATTCGACTTTGGGTCGTAGCAACTCTTAGTTGTGGGTGAGATTAGCTAAGGGAATCAAGTGCGTAGAGTCCTACTGGGATTTAGAGATGTAAGGAGCGCAACTGTACCTTGATCAGTGTGAGATTGGTTAGGGTTCAACTACATTTCAGTCCAAAGTTAACTTGGAGTAGTCTAGTGTCTGTAGCGGCTTGATACAGTGTGGTGTTCAGACTAGGTCCCGGGGTTTTTCTGCATTTGTGATTCCCTAGTTAATAAAACTTCTGGTATCTGTTATTTATTTTCCGTAATATATTTGTTTATATAATTGAAATATCACAGGTTGTGTGTAAGTTCAGTCAATTGTGAATCCAACCTTTGGTTGTTGATTGAATTGATTGACATTTGGATATTGGTTTTTGATACCGTCCAAGTTATTTCTTATATTCAATCGGGCTGATTGCAGATTGAATTGAGAAATAGAGATATAACTCTTTGATATACTTTCTTAAGATTGAGTGTGACCGTCTAGTTGATTCTCTTGAAAGTATATTAGAGTTTGTCTATACAGATTGCTAAGCGAAATATTGGGTGTGGTTGTTAGACCCCCGCTTTTTCAATTGGTATCAGAGAAGGCAAACACGTTGAAGACCTTATAAGTTAGTGTTTGTGGAAATCTGATTTGTATGGGTAATTGGGTATCTCAAACTCGCACGCATATAAATGAGTCCTAAAAGTTTTAATTATTCCAAATGTCTTTGGCTTACCTCTAAGGATAACTCCTTTGCTGATTCTTCCGATTCCCGAGGTAGGAATTTTTTGCTATCAGATTCTGATAAGATTCCCTCTGATGAGACATTTATATCCATGTCTAAAACTGAAGTGAATCTCACCAGAAATCAAAAAATTACAGCTGAGACTATTGTTTTTCAAGATGCTAAGATAAAATCTCTAGAAGAAAAACATGATCAGCTTAGTTATGAACTTGAGAAGTCTCTTGGTCGATAACGGGAACTCTATAGCATCATTGAGTCATTCTCTAACAATATCGAAAAAATTATTCAAGAAACTATTCTACAACGTGAAAAGATTAGTTCTCTTGAGGATATTGTTAAAGAAGATTCAATTAGAGGAAAATGTTTGATCGAGACTCATTCATCATACCTGGACAACCTTCGTGTTGAAATAGAGAAATTGGTTACTTCCTTTCTTCTAGCCCAAAAACAATGAAAATACTTGAAAGAGGAAAACCCTGCTCTAATGAGAAAATCTTCTGTGTCTATATAGTAATTCTTAGACATAATTACAATACATGAAGAAAAGTTCTCCAAAAGAAGTTCCTGCTAGGAAGTGTTTACATAACCAATAATCTTCTAATAGGGATATGAATTTAAAATGGGTTCTGTCCAATGTTTCTCTTCCACGAACCTGTTCCTTATGTGGGAAAAAGAATCATTATGTTCAACATTGTTTTGCTAGAAAAAACCGATTTCCGATCTTCAAAATCTACTTCTTTTTACAGTCCACAGAGTAAATTATCTGGAGACTTCTAAAATTAATTTCATTCCTACAGAAACCCAAAACTCTCATAAAAAGGATTTCAATGGACTCTCTGATAGACACATTTATGTGTATAATATATCTCAATTGTATATATTGTTAGTACTCGATTTTGTATTTATTTGGTTATTTTATGTATTTGTAGGTGTTTTTGGAAAAATAAGCTCTTGCGGCAAATTTGGCTTAAGAATGTGGCGTTTGGACCTCCGTAGATAACGCACCAGAGGCACCTTAGAAATACCCCGGAGGAACCCCGAAAAAGTGCTAAAAACAACTCAGAAGAATTGCTAAAGGCACCCCTAAGTTGGATAAGGGGCACCACATTTCATGCATGTACTAAAGGGACACCGGGACAGGATAGGGGGACACCCTTCTTCTTCACGTTTAAAGAAGTTTTGGCGGGAAAAATGGAGTTCACGGAGCAGATTTTGAACTCGAATCTGTGGGCAGTTTTAAAGAGATTAAACTAGAGATTTCGATTGGGATGGACTTCTCATGGCTAGAAAGGGTTAATACATGTGTTTGGATCGATCAAATTGGGCTGGAACGGCCGGAAAAAGGAAACAGAGCAAATAAGGAAACACGGTCCCTGTCAAGCTTGTATTAGGAAATTCAGAGAGACTAAAGACCTAAAACTCTTTCCAAAGATACATATATATCCAAGGAAGAGTTTGATATAAGTGGGAATACTCAGAAACGCGTGAAACGAATTAGGGAAGAGATTATTGCCGTGACTGCCATGGAAGGAAAGAAGAGATTTCGAAGTGGTTGGGAAAGATTTAATCATGCTGTGGTGTATAAATAGGTTTCTTAGGGTCCCTAGAAGAGGTACGAGGAGTTTGCGGTCGAGAGGAGAGCTTAGAAGGCGTGAATCAAGAGATTTCTGTACACTGTTGCTGCTGCTGCTGCCATTGAAGAGCACGAAGAACACGAAGAACACACTCCCACAGACAGTCGTTCTTCAACAGTAACAAGGACAGACGCCGCTAAGTCTTAAAACAACAGAAACAAAAGCACTTCTATTCTATCGTTCTTCTCTGGACGCTTTCTGTTGGTCTCAGATTCACTGATTTTATTCTTTTCACTCTTTTAATCAACTTTTGGGCTATAAACATGTATTTTGAGCAAGTGATTAATATGAGGAGCTAAACCCCTTAGCCGAGGTAACGGAGGAAGCCATTGTTCCATGAAAATTGGTATAATTCTTTTGTTTAGACATAAATTTAATATAACTAGATATATATATTTTTTAGTATAATGTTGATTATTATTATTTGGAGGTAAATTCTTTAAGGCGGAACTGGAAAAAAATCATTAACATTAAACTGGAGAGGTTATTACTACTTTCCACTGGCCCAAGTCGGGACCATAAATTTCTATTAATATGTAGAGGTTATTAATATATGGAGTATCAATATATGGAGGTTCTACTGTATACATAAAAATATGGATTAGGGAAGATAAATACTGCGGAATAAACAAAGATTCATTAGTTTTTCATCACTATTTGCATAACGACATATTATAGACATAATCTTTCTGTTGATAGTGGTGTTTAGTTCAGGGATAAAATTGTAAAACCCTGTATTTAATGCGTCGTTGTTTTGCAAAGAAGCTGAGCCATTTAAGAGTGATGAGTGCGCAGCCTCATCACTTACACATGTATTGAGCGATTCAGTATATTTACGTAAAATTTATCCAGAATGGTGCATGTAGGAACAATCCCAAATATTCTGTAAATTTCAACATCCACATGTATTATTCATTAATGTAAGGCTCATTGAGTATTTTACCTATGCTATGTTCCCCATATAAACCCTTAATATTGATATGACATGACAAATAGTGTTCACTCGCAGCTGAGTAGCATGAAATTTCCCGAAATATGAAGATTGAGGTATGCATAAAAATACTCAGTCGGAAAGCATGCTGCTCTCCGACAATAAAATTTAAAGAATTCTGTGTCAACACGCAAAAATCACTGAATTTAATCAATTTTGTGATAGTGATAACCTAATTAATTTGAAAAAATTAGGTTTTTGTGACCTGCGCAATATCTCGGACCCTGCTGGTCGAGACTAAACCTAGGAAAGCTAGACAATTGATCCTCCATGGACTACTAGGACCAAAGTCTTACCAAAAATCAGAAACACAAGAAAAGAGGATCCGCGGAAAATAGGAGTAGCAACAAGAGGAGGCGTGGCCGCGCGGCCACGCTCTATGTTGGTCTTGCCGTCCATCCTTTTCATATCGACCAATCAGGTCGCTCTAAATGGGCCACACACACTTGGGAATGTGGCCACTGCCCATGCTTGCCGGCCCTATTTCCCATCGACCAATCAGGTCGCTCTAAATGCGCCACACGCACTTGGGAATGTGGCCACGCCCCATGCTTGCCGGACCACTTTCCTATCGACCAATCAGGTCGCTCTAAATGCGCCACACATATTGGGAATTTGGCCACGCCCCATGCTTGTCGGCCCTCTTTCTCATAGAACAATCAGGTCTCTCTAAATGTGCAACACGCACTGGGAATGTGGCCACACCCATTCTTTCCGGCCCCCTTTCCTAACGACCAATCAGGTCTCTCTAAACCCGCAGTGCATTAAAAAGTCCAAACTGCGCCAAATGGTTGTCATGCCAATTAACTAATCAACTTACCAAACCGCGCCAACATGCTAATTGGCAGGCCATGCTATCCCGCGGAAGCAACATGCCAACATGCTATAACAGCGCAGCCGCGTGCTATCTCATTTTTCTTTAGTGGCCAATACCATAACAAACTACTTCTTAATATTACTCGTTGCTTTATTGATCTTCTTTGGTACCCATTTCTGAGTAGCTTTTGGAGCAACGTATTTCTTTTTCTCCCCGATATAATTATGAAATTTCTTGGGAGGAATACTAGAAGAAATGATATTATGAGACTCAGTTTTTCTCCAGTTTGGAACATAAGATCTTGTCATCTTAACAGAATCAGATCTGGTTTTATCTCGTTTAAGAAATCTTCAATTCCTTTGCAAGTGACCTGGTTTTCCACAATAAACGCAATATTTAGTAGAATGGAAAAAGTTATGTTTGGTGTTACCTGAATGTGTATGTGCTTGCTTTGGATCTTGCCAGAATTTCCTATTTTCATCATCCTCAGTTGGTAGAGATACTTCAGTTTCGTCAACCGTGTAAGGTTTTGGTTTAGGAAA
This sequence comes from Papaver somniferum, assembly GCF_003573695.1. Classification (NCBI taxonomy): domain Eukaryota; kingdom Viridiplantae; phylum Streptophyta; class Magnoliopsida; order Ranunculales; family Papaveraceae; genus Papaver; species Papaver somniferum. Next base: position 163,539,013 of record NC_039361.1, read on the forward strand.
ATCTTTAGCTCTGACAAATTTTACCTCTTTGCAAATACCAGGAGCGTCTATTCCTTCATATCCCAATCCTCGTGTATCACGATGAATTCTACATGCTTCCAATATCGAGGTTAATTTTCCTGAGCTGTTATTTCTAGAAAAACTCTCTTTTAAGCTTGAGTTTTCTTCTTACAACATTTTTACCTTTTCGAGCGCAATAACTAGATCATTCTTGGATGATTCACATTGAACTTTGAGATTTTCTCGTTCTGAATCAAATAGCAAGTTCATCTCAATGTTCTCTAAGTTATCTAGCTTTGCTTGAAGAGTAATTTCCCGATCTCGACTTCCGGAAATTTCTTATTTAAGCATTCGTATTTCATTGAGATAATCTCTTTCACCAATAGAAACAAGTTGGTCTTGCAAGTCTTTATTCTGACTACGAAGTCTGTCATATTTAACTTTCTCACTGAAGATGGTGCTTTCAGCCTCTGAGAGTTTCTGATGACATTCTTTCAAAAGGTTATTAGAAACTAGATCTACATGGAACACTTCTTCGTCAGAATCAGAATCAGTATTTGAAAGAATTTTTCCAGAAGCTAATGCAACCTCTCTTGTGTACTCTTGGTGATCACAATATTTGGGTTCATCATCAAGAGTAGGCAAAGCTGCTGCATATGCCGATTGTCTACGTCTCCAGCTAGGACATACTGAAGAAAGGTTCCTGAAAGCACAACAGTTATAGCACTGTACATCATCATTAGGAGATGTTGTAACTTTTGAAAAACTCTTTTTCTTGTATCTCAATATTTTTCTAAATTTTCGTTGGGTAACATCCTTACTATCTGGCGAACCAGATTTATCCTTGGAGGATTCAGAATTGTATGCAGCTTTAAGAGAAATTACCTCTTTTCTAGATTCATGTTCATTATCAAAGATCTTTAACTTTCCAACAAGTGTGTTTCTGGAGAGTGTATAAAGATCGTTTTCTTCTTCAATGGCATGTGTTCTTAGACTTGTATCTTGATGGTAGAGACCTGAGAATTTTGCACACAATAACTTTCTCTGGAATAGTTCTTCCTAATGAATATAAGAAGTTAACTATTTGAGAAAGGCTTTGGTTAAACTCATCAAAGGTTTCATCATCATACATGCGAAGGTTTTCCCAGTCAGAAGCTATATTTTGAATCCTTTCTTCTTTCTTTGCGACATTCCCTTCGAATACGGTTTCTAATATATCCCAAGCACCTTTAGACTTATTACACTTTGTAATCACCAATATCTTTTGCAACAGTTACACCATCTACTGTAACTAATGGAGGATTATCTCCATTAACAATACGAACCCATGATTGAAAATCTCGCTCTTGAATAAAAGAATGCATAGTAATTTTCCACCATAAATAGTTCGTGCCATCGAAACTGGCGGTACGTATATATTAGCACTTCTGTCCATAGAATCAGATTGATACAAACATAGACTTATGAGGTCTTAGCGTGTTTTCCTGCTCTGATACCAATTAAAAAAACGGGGGTCTAACAACCACACCCAATAATTCGTTTGGAAATCTGAATGGACTAACTCAAACATACTTTCAAGAGAATCAACTAGACAGTCAGACTCAATCTTAAGAAAAGTATATCAAAGAGTTATATCTCAATTTCTTAATTCAATCCGCAATCAAACAAATAGGAATTTGCGAGCCCAATTGAATATAAGTAATAACTCTGACGGTATCAAAAGCCAATATCCAAGTGTCAACCAATTTAATCAACAACCCAAAGGTCGGACTCACAATTGATCGAACTTACGCACAACCTGTGATATTTCAATTATATAAACAAATATAATGCGGAAAAAAAATAACACATACACCAGAAATTTTGTTAACGGGGAAACCGGAAATGCAGAAAAACCCCGTGACCTAGTCCAGAATAAACACACACTAATTAAAATTGTTACACCAATTTCCTACTACCTATTCGGACTAGATGTAATACCTACTTTTGTTGTATTCAAGCACTTGTAAAACTACAAGAAGAACACCGGTTCTCTTTAGCAATTCTTCTCGTATAACTTCTAGTAGAACACAAATTCTCTTTAGAAGTTATTCCCAAAAATCTTCTGGCAGAACAAATTTCTCTTCAAAAGATGCAACAACACGGTTGATTACTTTTCGATCTTTTGTTTTCACAAAACACCGAATCGATTTCCCTTTAGATGTAAATCAAGATTTTGTAAATCTTTTGTTTGTTTTGAACAACTACCAAATAAAAAGTAGTGAAATCAAAACAAACTTGTAGATTAGGGTTTTAACTTACAATCAGTATGCGTACTCACAAGAAGTCCGTGAACCTGATTTTCGTAAGTGAATTTAGGTGATTCCAAAGATTAATTT